>NW_016690271.1:1129317-1135411 GCF_001604755.1 Lepidothrix coronata | reverse complement strand
GGGGTGGGCTCTCGGGTGATGTCACCAGCTAGCAACAAAGCGGTACCCAGCAGCGGAGGAATGAGGGCTGTGGCCGGCCTGCCGCCCCGGCCGCACGGCCACCGGCGTGGGCAGCCGGCCCCCCGCCCCTTCCCCGGCACAGCCCCGGGGGCAGCCAAGCAGAAGTTGGGGTGATGGGGCGTGGGGAGGTGGGCTTCGACCCATCTGCCTGCCCAAGCAGGGCTGGTCCCTGCCAGACCCCTCCGGGGGGGTAGAGGTCACCACGCAGTGTCAGGAGCCATCGCTCTGCTGGGTCGCATCCCGGCGTGCTGCGGACAGGAACGCAGGGCTGCCCCGGTCCCCAGGGATGGTGGCGGTCCCCCAGGGATGGTGGCAGCCCACGGGGATCACGGCAGCCCCCGTGCCCTCCCGGCTCACTGCGGACTGTGCCAGGGAGGTGCTGTGCCGCATCCTCAGCAGGGGCAGGGGTCACACCCTGCCCACTCCCCACAGCCCGCAGGGGCAGGGACAGCCCGGACTCGCAGCCTTGCTGCCGTAGCTGCCCCCAGCCCACAGCAACGCCCCCTCCAGAGCTCAGCACCGGCCAGGGGGGCTGGGTGAGCCGCCCCCAGCCCCTGGGGCTGGGACTGAAGCACCAGGGACTGAAGCAACACATGGCTCCTGCTCACTCACAGCCCGGGTGGCACAGCATCGCCCTGCCAGCGTGCGGCTGTGGCCTGGAGCTATGCAGAAGGTAGAGCATCGCAGAGGAGCGAGTGAAGGGCTGGGCCAGGGCTCCCTGCCAGTGTGGCCATGCTCAGCACCCCCCCGGTAACCTTCCCAGGCAGGGCCAGGGCCCCATCACTAGCCAGGACAGGGACAGGCTCCCTGCAGCCTGCTGCAGGCTCCCTGGAAAATGCTGAGCTGTGGTTTGCTCAGGTAGGTTGGTCTCAAACTGCTGTTTTTACCAATCTCTTCCTGTGTTCAAATCAATAAATCTGTGGTTCCACAAGCTACTGGAAGTGGACTTTTGAGCAAGGAGTGCCAGAAGAGAAATGCTGTGAGAACTTGGTGCAAAATGCTGCCCAGTAACTCATCCTGCCCAGAAAAATGTGTCTAAAATATTTTAGAGAGGCAGCTCCCAAGTGTAGCTGGCTGAGGAGTGGGAGGTCTGGCATGAGGCTGGGACACATGGGCTATGGTCACCCAGCACCATGTCCTGCTGCTCACAGCTGGTACCTCCAGGTAACCTTACAGGACACAGATCCTTTCTCAATGCACACAGAGCTGCAGTCTCCTGGAGGCTGGCACACGGGTGTCTATTAAAAACAAAGCTCTGTTCCTCAGAGGATTTTCCCCAAATCCCAGGAAAATGACACCCAACCTTTTTGCCTAATGCGGAGTTCAATTTTCCTTCAGATTTTGGTAAATGTTAATGCACATCCCTGACTCATAACACACTGACACTAGGCAAACCTAATTTACTCTCACCGGGAAGCAAATGTTTCTCTCCTGAAGCATCCAAACTTGTCATTGCTCTGTACCTAGACCTGACGAACATGGATGCTCTAATGACCTGGGAAAGCAGGACACTGCTCACCACTCCTTCCTCTCCCTGCCATGTTTTCACTCCGAGGTAGCTCCTGCCTGTTGTGCAGGGGTGATCGGTGTAGCAGATCCAGCCCGAGACAGTTTAGCCCCCTTTCCACATCCAGCGACTCCCAGGACATTAATTCAGATGGAAATGCCACCTGCTTTGCGTATCAAGGCTGAAAATATCACAGGTGGATTGATGATAGGTGGGAATGTCATGGAAAGCACAAAGAAAAGCACCCTGGCTTTGGAGCAGCCTGGGTGCAGCATCCAGGTGTGGTGTGGACTCGGAACAAAGCAAAAATTGGGCCCGATGCCCAGAAAAAAAGCAGGAATTTCCACTAAGAAAAGAGCAAACAAATAAATAAATAAAATTAAGTTACTTATGAGGGCCTAATGTCGTTATTACCATTACAAAAGCGTCGTCATTTCAAATGTTTCCTCAAAGAGCACAATACCAATATAGAGAAGGATTGTTTTATAGGTCAGAAAATCAAGTCTCTGGGAATTAAGGTAAAACTCTGAGCTCTTCTTCCTCCTGCACCGACAGCCCACAGCCAGGACCAGCAGCACCAACTGAGAGGTGCCCAGCTCACCCAGGGATGCAGAAGAGCGACAAGGGGACCAGATGAAGGGCAAAGCAAAGGCAGAACTGAAGCAGACAAAGCTCCCTGAATCAGGGCAGGAGTGGCCCCCAAGGGAGACCCTGTCCCCAGCCTTATAGACTGAAGGAAACAAACCCAAGATTTACTGCTAACAGCCCAGATGGGACTTTCTAGTCCCTGACTGATCCCAAGCCTACTGAAAGCAGCTGAAACCTTTCCTTAGCTTTTAATGAGTCCCAAAGCAGCTTGGTTTTGATAAACTACTCTTTTTTACCTTCTCATACTGCCTGAGTGTTTCCTCCTGGGCAGCACAGCCCCATATTTTCCAAGGGTTCCCCAAATGTGGTCGAGGGCTGGCTGCACAGCCAGGCACCACGTCCTGCCACACATGACAACATGGAAGGTAAAAGGGACAAAAATAGAGAGTTGGGCTGGGAGACAAAAGCAGGGCTTGGAGATACAAAGCCAGTTTCCAGGTAAAGCTTTTAATTCCCACCGTCTGTCTAATGCCCTGGAATGTGACTTGATTTGATCCCCAGCTCTGCCAGGGCGGTTCTGAGCTGCTGCAGTGCCCACGCTCGTGGCCTTTGCTGCCCCGAAAAGCAGGATGTGGATTCCTTACCAGTCCCCCAGGAGGGAAGAGAGAGACCTTAAACATTACAGTGCCAATTTCTGCAGCTGGACCCACAGCTCTGCCTGTCAGGGAGCAAAGCCAAGGGACACCTATCCCTGCATGAAGGGGGGACATCCTCCAGAGAAGGTGGAGGTGGCCATCAGAGAGACAGCATCAAAGCAGGATGATAGAGAAGAGCACATTGTCCCTGCCAAAAGCTGTGTTTCCTCCCAGTGATGCCTGAAAGTTGTGACAAGATCCTGAGCCTCAGCACAAGTGACATTGCACTTGGCATGTAGGAACCATCACTCCAGCTCCATCCCAGGCTCAGAAAAGCATCCTGACCTGGGACAGCCCGGAGTTTCATTTAAATGTTGTCCTGAACAGGGGCACAAGCAGAGGCTTAAGCACATCCAGACAAAGCCTGTGCAGAGCCAGGCCACAATGTGGCTTCCTCCTGTGAGCAGGGATCTGCCCTGCAAACAGGCAAACAGGAGGAATATTAGGAATATTCCTACAGTCCACAAAACAGCAACACACCGATTAAACATGCATCCAAAAACACAGGCTGTCCCCAGGACACACTTCAACCAATTTTCTTTCAAATGCTTAAGCATCAAATTCTGCTGTTCCAGGTTTAAATCAATAAGAACAGGGGCTGATTCCAGTTTGATGGATTCCTTTCCAAATGACAAGTACAGCAGCAGGACGGCACATCCCATCACTTACCAGAGATTCAGTGAGTGACCCACCAGTTCTTTATTTAATACTTTGTCAACTCAGACCCAAAAGGATCTCACAGAACCCCCTTGCTCTGCTGGTGCTGCTGGAAAAGAGCCTGGAGAGAGCACAGAGAGATGATGCCAAATTAAAGCCTCCATCTGGAGGAACTACCTCTGAAACTCACTCATCCTTGAACTTGGAGGGACTCACTGCAGGCTGGGAGCAGGGAGCTTTGTCAGCCCCCCAGGGAGGCGACACAGGGCAGCACCAGCCTGCGCAGCCTTGGCTTGCATTTTGCTTTTTCCCAACCATTTCTGAACCTGCATTAAGCCACTGCAAGTACATACAGCCTTAAGCATGAGAGGGTGCCAGCAGATAACACCAGCCCAATCTGGCTGCAGGGGCAGGAATGTGGGATATCAACACTGTCAGGGGGTGCCAACAGTCCGCCAACGCTGCTGGGAAAAGACCCTTCCATCCCTCTGGGGTGACTCGGTACCTACACTGCCTTCAGTTCCCCTGGCTGGTAGGTATGAAACATATTTTTTTCTTCCTCAAATGAGCTTAGCTCCAGCAGGGCTGTGTGCATGGGAAGGGGGTTAATTGAAAAGCAACATGTGCCTGGCTCCTTGGCTCACTCAGGGCACTGTCTCCTGGCTGACGCACAGCTATTGGCAACCAGGCTGCTTCCCCTGAAAGATCTCTGCCCTCGATTGCTGGGGAGGCTTGGCTGAGCCCATCGAGTGGATTGCAGACCCTACCTGGTTAAATATCCTTTGCATTTGCTAAGTAAAGCAATAATAATAATGATGATAACTCAGAAACTTGGCTAAATAATCCTAAGAAGCTTATTCCAGGCTGTGCCGATTACGGCTCCCCAGCAGTGCCGATATCCCAGCACACCCCGGCCCCCACTGCTCCTCTGCATGAATAATATCTGAGGTTATCTGTGCTCAAACAGGCCCTGCTAACAACCATCATTTGACCAGATTTAACCAGCAATTACTAGCTGCGAACGAAATCGCTCTGGTGAAATACAACCCACACTCTATTACGGCGCAGACACAAACAAACCCTTGCAGAAAGCCAGGGGTAGGCCAAATGCCAGCAAGGAAGAGCCCTCTCCCCTCAAAATATTGCTTAAGGTTCCCAGAGACCTTGTTAAACACCCAGCTAGTGGCATCTTCCCGGCCAGCACTTTGTTACCTGCAGATGGACCTGCAAGGGAGCTTCCAGAAGGAGTTTGGGAGGCATCTGCTCTTCCTGCATCTCCAGTGCCATTCAGGAGGGGCCCAGAAATAGCTCTGCTTTTGGTAGGGGCTGATGTTCAACGTGTAGCATATGTTGCCATTTCGATGTGAGTCCCAAAATAGTTGGTGTTTTGGTTTGTAATTTCAGTGCTCTGGTTTTTCGGAGTCCTTGCCCTCCTGTTCGAGGAGGGGACGTGCTGTGCATGTCCTGACACACCATTTCCAACACGCCAGGCACCTGCAAATCAACCAGAGGAGATAATCAGCTTCTGTAAATATCAGCTATACGGAGCACATAGTAAATTCATATGGATTGATGAGGGGTGGGTCTGTGCAGAGGGTGAGCTGCAGGAAAATCCAACTGAATGGTGCCCAAGAGGAAGGTGACATCCCATCTTAGGGCACAGCACTGTCCAGGGCCCAGTCCTCAGGGGTATTTTCTTAGTAATGAGCCTTTTTTGGCATTTTCCTCTAATTTCCCTCATGGTCTGTAGGTTCTTCCTAACTCCAGAGCCTTAGCAGGTGTTTGCCATCACAAGGCCAGGCAGAGATGCCCTCTCCCATCACCCTGGCTCTGGTTGTTATGTGCCTGTAAGCTAGACACAGACCCACTCCCTTGCAATCAAGGGAGGGGAGAGTTCTGCGTAGCATCAACTCTTATTAAACTAATTTTATCTGCTCTCAGTGCCTTTCCAAGCTGGAGTCAACGTCCTCTGAGATTACCCAGCTGACTTGTCTTAGTAGTTTTACCCTGCTTTTACCTCTTCCTGACTGTCTCCCAGCTGCAGGAGGATGACAACATCCCTCCTCAAGACTTTCCAGGGAGACAGGAGCAAAGCCTGATGTTTATTCTGCAGTAGCACCTTATTTTACGGTGGTTGGGACACGATGTTGGGCCTGGGGAGCTGTGCTTGAGCTGGGCTCTGCTGCCTCCTGCACACCCAGCTCTTCCAACTCCATAAATGTCCAGAAACAGAGTTAACACCAGCATTTAGGGCCCGGCCCTGTTGCCATGGAAATGGATAGACTTTCTGCTCACATTTTGGTGAGAAGAGGCATTTAAGGAGGCACAATAGCGTCCAGAGTTAACACGGGGAAGCCAAGTGAGGGCAGAGAGCAGCTGAGTTTCAGGGAGGCACGGGGGGCAACTGCTCCCACCCCACGCTCCGAGAATTCCGAGCTGGATGCAAGCAGAGGGAAAAGGCCACCAATAACCGGCAGCATCAAGATGCTGCAGAGTGAGCTCCGGGGATTCGTGAAATAACATCTTGGTTTTGCAGTATTAAAGAGCAATTTGGCTGCATTAAGAGAGCATTATAGCTGCTCCTCTC
>NW_016690271.1:1128036-1129258 GCF_001604755.1 Lepidothrix coronata | reverse complement strand
AACGACATCCTGTCAAAAGCAATCTGCCCAAAGCCCCCGTGCACTCAACGTACCTGTCACAGCCTTGCCATGGCTGGTGGAGCTCTGTCCTGGCTGCTGCTCCTCCCAGGGCTGGCAGTTCTCCTGCCCATCCCTGGATCATGAGGCTCGACCATGAGCTGCGAGGGAACGGTCCACCGTGGCTGCCAAGGCATTTTCCTGGCCCCATCCCCAAATCCCAGTCTCATGCCAACATCGCAGAAAGAAACACGACTGAAAGGGCAAGGAGAAGAGTAAATCCGTATTCACAATGGGGTCAGGAGGGGCAAACTGGGCAGGGAGACAAACTCACGCTTTTTGGGGACAGCAAACCCTGTGGATGCTCCTGCTGGCTGGGGAGGCAGCGGGGCGGTGTGCTGAGCCCTTCCCCGGGGCAGGCAGCCGGAGCTGTCCGTGGCTGGCAGCCGGCACGGAGCTGCAGGAGCTGCTGGTGGCAAGGAAAGCGGCTACACCGGCACCTGTGGGGCAGCAGCCGAGGAATTGAGGCCACAGCCGAGACAAGCTGACTCCTGCCTGGACAGCAGCTTTCCCGGCGGCACTGAGGAAGGCAAGCCAGCCTGCAGGATCCTCTGCTCTCCAATCCACGGGCTATTTAGCCGTCTGACCTCATGTCACCGGATGAAGGACAAATTCCCATTCCACTGTAGGGAAGCCCAGGCGTTTTCCAGCTCCGTAGTGACCCAGGGAAAACAAAACTGCAGAGCTGAGGATAACCACCAGCTGAAAAAAAAAAAAGGGAGATGGAGGGAGAGGTGGACAGGTACGGGGCATTCCTCAAAACACAAACATTAAAATGATGCCCATTGAGGGGGGCACCTCCCAGGTCATTAGGCAGCCAGAGGAGTCACTAGATGGCCCTGCTAGTCCTGTTCATCTGATCACAGCAATGGATATTAGGAGATGCTAGTTTGGCTGCTCTGCAGGCTTTTGGAAACTGGGAAATCTGCTCTGAGCCTCCTTCTGGGAGGAAGGGCCTCCCCAGGAGAGCACAGCAGCCAGGTGGTACCTTGGCTGGCACGTGGAGGGGACTCCCCATGACACGTGGCACCTCTGGGCCTCACCAGGCAGATGAACAGTCCTTCCCAGTCCCACCATGACCTGGATGTCCTCCTCCCTCCCTGAGAGCAGCTCTACCTGCCAGAGATGCTGCAAGTCTCTGCCTCAGCGTAATCATGTTGACAGT
>NW_016690271.1:1090492-1127996 GCF_001604755.1 Lepidothrix coronata | reverse complement strand
GAGCCAGGGAACCATATTAATGAACATCGTGTTGCTGGATAATCATGACATTAGCATTATTGGATTAGAACATTTGCATAATTTGGGCACGAGCTGCTACCTGCATGGAGACATATGTTTACATGAATTTACATCCATTTGCATCCCAATGAAGCTCATCCTACTGCATCCTCAGCAGCTTTCTGGGTGACCAGTCATGGCCATTGGCAGCTCAACCCCAGGGACCATCTCCTGCTGTCAGGCACAATCCCAGGCCACTCAGATGCCAACAAACAGAAAAGTTCTCCCTCCTCCTGGTCTTACTCACACAGGCTGCACCTCAACTGGGATGGACATGTGCCTTGCCAAGGTCTGAAGCCTCAGCATTGGGGTCATCCAGGCTAAAGCTGTCCCCTTCCCAGTTCCCACAAACTCTTGCTGCCCCCCAACAGCCCAGCTCCCAGGTCCCAGGATAATGGGCAGTTAAGTCCATCCTACTCACAGCTGTGAAAAGAGATCAATAAAACACTCCCAGAAGGCCACAAAGCTCAGAATTTAAGAGGCCAATAAAGGGAGCCCAAAATGAAGTCCTTGTGTTGTCTTTTCTTTTAAAATCACGTGCTCTTTGATTCAATTACTTGATTTTATAGCAAGGGGGAGAGAGCTTCAATTACTTGATTCCTGATTTCTTAACATAAAAATATGGACCCTGCAACCACAGAAAGGCAAAAATCCCTTCCAAGCCGCATCACAACAATTTGGTGGCACCATCAGATTTATATGGCTGTGAGAAATAAGCAGTTTCCCCTCCTGGGCTCCAGCATTGAAGTTGTGCAGTAATATCTGAGCACAAAGTCCTGCAGACCACCCACAAAATTACAGGGTGAGAGGTGTTTGGTGGCAGCTGCCTGGCTGAGTCCCTGAGTGCTTTCCTAATGTAGAGCTGCTCAGGGAGTCACCAGGTTCCTTCACAGCCCCTGGAATTATGAGCTGGGACGGACCAGGAGGTGCACACTCACTCCTGGGCATCTCCATTCCCAGAAATTGCTGCTCTGCTCCTTCCAAATGCTGTCATGAAAACAGACATCAGGACCAGCCCAGGGGTGTCCAAACCATTTCCATCAAGACTCAGAGTAACCACAGGCCTCACTACCACTGAAAGCTTTGCAAATTACAGGGATTTATCTCTGAGTGCTGGCCTCCAAGACACAAAGAGCTAAACCCCAAAGTGCCCTTGGGATTAAACATGCCTGAACCCATCCACAGCAATGAGAGCAGTAAATCCTGCAGGGAGCTAGCTGGGAAGTTTGCTGGGATGCTGTGAGCTGGAGCAGCCCTCTCTCCCCTTAGCTGGTGCACACAACGATGCTGCCACGCCCATAAAAGCACTGCTCAGACAAGATCACCGGGTATTTCCAGGGTCTGTTCTCCCAAACCAACCCACAGCCACTCTTCTTGCTGCTTCCTGCAGCTGAAGAAGCTGCAAAGAAAAGAAGCATTAAGAAGAGTGTTGCTGCATTACAGAGGAAGGTGAGGGAGGTGAAGATGGAGAGCAAGGCAGCCTGTCCCTGCTTGCCCAGCTCCCACCCACCACCTCCACCACTCGCCTCATACAGCTTCAAAGCCTGGCATTTAGCACATCCCTGCTTTAACCACTTAGGCTGTTAAATGGGGACATTTTAACTTGTAAAAGCCATGTCAAGACCCTTGGCAGAAGGCAGCTGAGAAGCTGCCAGTGGCTTTGGAAAACTTCATCCTTATTTTAAGTGACGTGAATTGTATTTCACTCCAAAGCAGTGCTCGGTTCCCACGTCTGGAAACTTTTGGACTCGCAAAGCACATGAGAAACAGAAACAACATGGCAGGGAGGTCAGAAGAACTCCCACCTCAGTGGGATGGACAGCACTGGAATTTCTGGCTGAAAAAATCCCGCTTGGAGGAAGAACATGCCTGCAGATGATTGTGTCATTAGGTGCCAAAGCCAACTGCTAATGCCTAATGACTCTGTGTCACAAGCAATGAAGGCAGGAGCCCAACACGATGGCAGCAGGAGGAGGGAATGTGCTGGAGCATTGCTGCCAGGATCTGGGCTTGGGCAGGGGCAGAGCACTCACATTATTTATGACCACATAGATGGGACACTGAATGGAGGCCCTTGGATCAGCCTGGGGTTGTCAGTGTGGCTCACAGCTGGAGACACCAGATAACAGGAGAAAACTAAACCCCTTTTGCTCCCTCCCCTCGCCTCTCTAGTGGGCCTGTAGGAAAGAGGAAGGAGGGAGGAAAGAAAGCCCAATAAATGAGATCGACTGCTGTACAACAACCATTAGCCCTGTGTGCCCTCCTGCCTTCACTGGGATGTTGGAGCTCCAGCAAAGGCTGTCAGAAAGAGCCTGGGGGATGTGGAGATGCAGGATCAGGGATGCAGCCCCTGAGAGCTCAGGGAGCAAGGCAGGTGTGATTTCCAGCAAGGGAGGAGCAAGCCCAGCCCAGTTCAGCTCATGCCTCCAGTCCTGTGCACAGCTCTGGCTGTCCTGGCATGGTGGTTCATAGACCCTGACCAAGGTTGTTCCGAGCTCCCTGGGGCATCCTTGCTGTGCTCCCCCATTGAACAAACCCCCTTTTCTGCCTCTCCCACACGCTGGTGTCTCACCCACCTCCTAAACACATCAGTGTGGGATTGAGCCCGTGCTGCAAAAAGGTGATTCCTGGACACTTCCCGCTCCAGGGAGGTAATGAAACAGGCTGCATCTGATTTCTTCCCTCCCTTCCCCGTCCTGTCACCCTCCTTTCCCTATCTTTGAGGAACAGATGCACCCATTCATAACCATGCAAAAGAAAGTGCCTATTTGCCTTTCCGACTGCAGTGCAGCTGGTAAAGCACAGGAGGGAAAATTATGTTTTGTATGAATACAGAAATTATCTGCACTGATCTTATTACACTTGAATGGGAAAGCGACAGAAAAAGAAAAGAGGGAAGTGAAAGGCATTGTTTGGGCTGCACCAACGTAGCATCATTATTGTTTATCCTCTCCAACCACTCCATCATCCTAATCCCACCGTCTCCCACAGTGACAGGTCAGTAACAGTGATCTGCTAAATAGCACGATCCAGAGGCTGCCAAAATGAACACAGGCAGGATGCAAACCTGGCGAGGCAATGCCTGGGGGACGGCAGCACCTCGAGACGTCTCGCCTGCAATTCCCACGCAGGTCCAGGCCAAGCATCCAATAACTCACAAACATTATCAGTGTTAAAAAGATCCATGTTACAGTGATGCCAATTAGCATCAGAGCACTGGGATGTGCTCTGAGACAGAGATAAAACACAGGCTCAGTAACTGCCTAACCCGCATCCTCGCAGAGATATCCTTATTCATCACATGAATAGGTCCCCAAAGCCCACCATAGAGCTGTGCAAGAGGGGGCACACAGGGCAGAAGGCTCCTCCATGCCCTGGGGATAGTCTCTTACACAAGACCAACACATGTGGCTCCATATGGGCTCAGCACCTCGCGCTGGCATCCTGGCTCACCAAGGCAGCAAATGCTCTGGGAGGACAGAGATCACAAAACGTGATCAGACACATTAACCCCACCACAAAACACTTTGCTGAAATAGCTTTGCAAACCCTTGGCCTTCGAAGCCAAGATGCCCAGGACTCAGAGGGCTCAGGACAGCGCTCAGCTCCTCCTTGCTGCAGCAGCATCTGATCAGCCCAGAGGACAACAGCCAATTCCTCATGCCACAGGCAACACAACAGCTCCAGCAAGTATGAAAAAAACAATCACAAGGTGGAAATTCAAACACAACACAAGTCACCTGCTATCAAAACAGGGGAAATTTGGCAACTTTCCTACTTAGCACTTACTACATCAAGGCTGCTCAATGATGCTAATTAAACAGGTACCTCCCAGACACAGCCAGAAAGATTTACATCCCTAATTTGCATTTCTCAGTTTATTTTTCTTCCCCTCCAAGGCACCATTTTAACAGCCACGGTGCAATTGCTTGGAGGAGTTTAATTTTGCATGAGTGTCATTTGAAGATGAAGGTCTGTCCCGTCAGCAGCTCGAGGATTGCTCACCCAGGGCCCAGCTCCTGCCCCCTGCCCTCCCTCAGTGGGGCTCAGCTGTTCACTGAGATTTTCTTGGTCTCTTGGGCTTGGCTTCACCAGCTGAAAAATAACTAGTACTGGGCTCAGCTGCTCTCAGTGATCCAGCTGCTGTCCCCATCCAGGGGCCAGGCATGGATCAGTCCAGAGACTTTTTTGGGGGTGAATGAGCCTCAGAAATTCCCACCACCAGCAGCTGAAGTGGATGCAGGGGTGTTAGTACAAAGCAAAAACCAGTCTCAGAGAGTTTCTCTCTCCATCCAGCTTCCAAATCCAGCCCAAAAAACTGAGCCCAGAACGTAGCTGCTGCAGGGCAGCTCCCACGACAGAGGTTCTGATGGGATGGGACAGGACAGCTGAAAGGGAGGTATATAATAGCAAATAATCAAAAGCAGCCACGGTTCTGTGATAATTAGTCAGAGCTACCTGTGAAATCAGAAGTCAGTCACGCTTGGGGGGGGGGAAAAGGTGTCTCTGCCAGCACCCCTTGCCCAGACAACCCTGATAAGGCTCTGATTAGCAGCAAGTCACCACCCTGATAATAACTGCTTCCAGTGATTGGGCTTGTAGGAGAACTGATGAGAAAGGGAGGTGGTGATGCCTGTTTGCTGCACTTGGTCAACTCCAGAGTAACCTGGGAGGAGATGACCTGTAGCATCGTGTTCCCGTCTGCGCTGCCATGGAATGAACAGCAAGATACTCATCTCGTGCCCCCCAGGCACTGCAGGCATTTCTAACCTGAACACCCTGCTAATAAGAGGCAATGGGCAGGAAGAAATCCAAAGAAGCAGATCGAGATAAAATTTTTCCAAAAGATGTTCATCCATCACCAGCCATCCCGCGCCTGCTGAAAGTCTCATTATGTGGCTGCAGCATCAGCCCTTCAAAAAACTTCCCTGAACTCTCTGTCAATCACACCCACCCGCAGAACAAGGTGTTAAGGTCAGAAGAGCAGCCTCCTGGAGAGGAACACAGTGATGGGAGGAAGAAATGGGAGAGGTGGGCTGGGTGAGGCATCGCTGCCTGCAGCCCTCTCTCCTTGAAGGAATCATCTTCTGGGAGGGGAGAAGAGCAACTGCTGCACTTTAGAAATGAACTCTGCCATTCTGTGGCACTGGCCAGGCTCTGCAGCTGACTTTCCAGAGCCTTTGCTGTCCAATTCAGTAATGGCAAGAAACACATGTCTAAACACCACCTGGCAGCCCATTTGCTTTGGCTGTGTTGAATGTGCAGACAGCTCTCACAGAGGAAGCACTCCCTTTCCCCTCAAAATAAAGCTGTAAAACTCAAACATGGAAACTTGGCAATTCATGGCCGGTGTTTTTGACTCAGAGAGATCCCACAACCCACTTTCCCCATACAATGATCATCCTTCCCTGCTCAGCTTGCCATGACAACAATGTAAGAGGTGGTTAGTCCTTGACACGCTCCATCCTTGGACTAACGGCAGCTCCCCAGCAGAACAATCCCAGCAGCAATTACGGAGGCTCTTCTAAAATGGGAGAAGCAAAAACAGATTAAAAAGCCATTTGAAACCTTGAAGCAGAATGCAGAGTGGAAGGAACAGGGAGCAGTCAGGGCTGCACGCGCTCGGCGAACAATGCGGGGACACTTCTCTGTGGGCAAAGTTAAATGCATCAAATGATCGTCAAACACGAGCGAGTGAAGAGCCTTGGGAGCCTGTGGGGATGGCACTTGACAGAAAGGCAACGGGTGCTGCTTTATGCTTCATGGTTACAGCACGGAAAACCTTCCATGGAGGGGCTGAGGAGCAGACCTGTGACCCCTCCCAGAGCCAGCACAAGGGACTAAAGAGGGGCAAGATAAAAGAAGACTTTCAAGTGCAGAATTCAATTACACTCCAGCCACGTGAATCACTATTCCACTGGCTGGATTATTTTCTTTCCTTGCTGGAGCCAGCCCAAGGATTTGGAGAGTATGTGCAACCTGGGAATGGAAAAAAAACCCTTTTTACTCTTTCAAGAATGGCAAGGAGTTGGTACTAAGCGAAAGCTTTATTGTTTCCAGTAGTAAAACACTACATAAAAGTTGTAAGGGATGGAGACAAGAACAACAAAATAATAAACACAAATGACCAGAGCAGATTGAGTACATTCACTGAGCCTTTCCTGCTCACACTGAGCCAACTCAGAAGGCAGTCAACTGGTATAGGTTTAGGATAATATCCCAATAGAAGTTACAAAACACAAAAAAGGGTAACACCACAAAGGAAAAAGTGGTCTTTAATAGAAAATAGTGCACAGAGCTGCAAATGTTCCTCTATCACATTCAGATGTGCCTGGATCACATTCTCCATGGCCAGATCCTTCCCTCAACCCAAGAGGAATCTTTCCATAGATGACTGAACAGTTCTGGTTTGAACTCAGGTGGAATTACCCCACAGAGCTAAAATACAGAGGTAAGAAAGAAAGGTTTCCAGTCTCACTGATAGCAGAGCAGTCCCAAATTTATCTCTGAGAGTGTTTTATAAAACCTGGTCTCAGTTAAAAATCAAGCTCATGCCTCAAAGTGGTACAGCCAGCCAGTGAGGACCACCAGGTTCCTGTGCAGAGCTGGCAACCCACAGTGCAGTAAATGGCTGTGGGAAGTGAGAGTGGGAATGGAAACACATCTGACCTGCCTGCACTGCCCAGGAACGAAGCACAAGGAACACAAGAAGAGTTAGAAATAACATGCTCAATTTTAAAAACTCTTTCTAACTCAAGAGTTTTTGAAGAGAAAAGTAACAGGTTTAAAGAAAATAGTCAATTTTTAAATGTCTTTTTTCTTCTCCTTCTGCTACAGAATTAACTTAGGCTGGCAGGCCAGGCTGTCTGAGGCACTGCAGAAATGAGAGCGTGAGCAAGACAAGCCTCACTTGCACTGTCAGAAGCTTCAAGGCAAAACAGGACTTTTTGGGTGGCAAAACACTTCTGAAATTGAAGACCCTTCAGCTCTCAGGAGAAACAGCACGACTCCAGCTCTGAAATCAGACCAGCATTTCAGCAAAAGCTGACATTTGGAGTTACTTTTTCAGAAATAGCTAGTAATTTTGGCAATACTCCTTCCAGACATGCAGCTGGTCAAGTTTCAGTGGCCAGGTTGACAACACAGATCATAAACCATAAAGCATCCCCCAGTGGAGAACAACCTCATCCCTTGGTCTCTCCAACACCGACACTGCAATGCCCACATTCAGTGGTTCCTCCTTCTGCCATCCCACAAAGGTTTTGTTTTCATTTGTAAAAGGGCAGGAACAGATCACAAAGGAAGAGCTGGAAGCGTTTTCCCAGCAACCTGCCATAGCACATTAACTGGAAAAGCAGTGAGGGAATGGTCCTCTGCTGGACCACGTTCATTTAAAAAGAAAGCCAAGGATTGATTTCCGATCTCCTGCTAGAGTGTTCCAGCACCCAATCTCATTTATCTTCATACTGCAGCCATTTGTAAGAACATACACTACATGCACACAAAGCGCCCAGCAGCAAAGGAGAACAACAAAAGAGTAATAACCAAGGGAAAAAACTGACGTTAATGGGCACAAATTGCCTTTAACTCCACGATTTCAGAGGGAACTTTTTGGAATCCTTTGTTTCTTCATAATAGACAGGTCAGCTCCAAAGCATTTAATAAAATCCACAGACTCCTACCAGCCTAGTGTGGGTTTTGTTCAAGTCTTCAAAGATCTAATTGCTCTAGAGATGTCAGGTAATTTGATTTTTCTTATTTGTCAGGCCTTAGAGGGAAATTGTCCATCGCGGAGAATAAGCAGGACCGGGGCATGCAGTTTTCAACAGCCTGACTCATGATGACACCATCACAGTCAGCCAAGACGCTCAAGACTCATAGGAAAAAGGTAAAATAAAGGCCCTTGCTCATGCAAGAGATGACAAGGTGCGCAGGTGGGAGGAGAATCTGCAGAGCTTAACAAGATAAAGTAATTTGAAAGCTTTTATCCAATTCGGGTATGCAAAGGCAGCCAACTGGGCCACGGGGTAAGGGCTGTTCTCCCACCAGGAGCTGCAGCAAACACACACTGCCCATGATCCCCCTGCCAAAGGACCACCCTCACCCAGGACACACAAGCACAGTGCACAGACAGGAGGACCAAAAAAATCATAGCAAATTTCTTTGAGCGTTTCTTTACTTACTCCAGTGTCTCCCTGAGCAGATACTCATCCCAGAGAGAGACTGCAGTGGAAGTGAGCGGGATCTCAGCTCCACTGGCTGATTCCAAATGCCCCCACCAAACTCATACCAGCTCAAACCAGAACAACAGTGACAAGAAGCACAAGGGGTGACACCCTGCCTGTGAGAGTCAAGTGCAAATGAGAGCCCCAGTCTCACTGTTGGCATCCACAGAGAGAAATCCACCCCCGGGCTGAGAAGCAATAGAAGGGCCACAGTCTCCTCACACCCCGTTTCAGGGACATAGTGGTGAATTTCCCTTTCTCCTGAAGATTTCAGAGCCAGGCCTGCAAGGACAGGAGATAAGCCCAGGGCTGGGCTCGGCAAGCCAGGAACAGCGGAGGTGTCACACGTTCCTTCAGCTCCAGCGGGCACTTTGCGTGTCCCTTCCAGCAAACACGGCTCTGGACCCCACGGCAGCTCCACAGAGCAGGGCACCCCTCCCTGAGCAGCACCCCAAAGTGGTGTCAGTTGGCAGGAGAGGAAACCAGACCAAGCCATAAACCAGGTCAGTGAGGCAGGGAGGACAGGCAGGTGCTTTCCCAGGTGTTGCCATTGCCTGTGGAAGAGCCCGAATCATAAAGTCACCACCGGCAGCAGTCGCTGTCTGGAGCGAGGTCTAAGGAGTGGGCAAGGGGTGAGTGTTGGATCCAGGCAAAGCAGCTCCATCTTCACCTCCGTCAGCATCGTGTTCTGGTGTGGACACACCGTTTGCCTTCAAAATACACAAAGACAAAAGGTTTGTTTGGAAAGCAGTGAAGGGGAGATTCTTGACAAAGTTGTTTTACATTGCTTTTGCATGGTCGGTGCCATTTTAAGAGCTTCCTACAAATAATAAAGAGAATATCTATGCATCATTAGTCCACACTCTGTCAGCAGTAAGGGCCCATTAAACTTGATTAAAGAAAGAAAAGACACGGGGAAAGAAATGTGGGTAGAAGGAGAAAGCAGCTTTACTGCTAGAACTGGTCCTCTGGTATGTGCATCTCCCAAAGGGCCAGGTCAGACAGAAAGCTAAGCCTCAGCTCTCAAGGCCTTCTAAACCAGGTGACAGAGCAGACCTTCCATGTGACCCCTCCTGCCCTCTGTGTGTCTGGGACATGGACAGGAGCCACAGCATTCCCATGGCTGGGGATGGGCTCAGGACAGCCGTGCTCTGCCACTGAAGGCACTCGAGCACGTCAACCAGACAAACCTGAGCTGATCACTTCAGCACCCCTGGCAAAACTCGGGCTCTGCTGGGACACGCTGCTTCTCCTCCTGGAGAAAGGACAGGGGAGTCACTGCATTTATGTGACATGTTCAAGGCACAAGGAGTCCGACAAATTCCTCCCACCAGCTGCCGCCTGACATCCCAATTGAAAGATAACCTCCAGAGCCATAAAACTTCCCAGTGTGTTTACAGAGACTCCAAAACCCAGACTTTTAACTTCTGTATTACTGACTTCCCCTGCTCTTTCCTTTATGCTTTGTTTTGAAAGATGACATCAACTATTGCCCTTGGTGCTTTGTGCGAAATGCTGAATAGAAAGTTGGAAGCGTGAGGAGTAAACGTATTGCAAAGGGCAGAGAATAAGTCTAAGGAGGTGGGGGGCAGGAGGCCAGACAGGCTGTTTGATCAAAGACCAAAGAACAGACCTCTGCAATGTGAAAGAAGGCACAAAAATAGGAGTTTCATCTTCACCAGCAGACTTGTTTCCAGATATATTGAGTGAAAGAGGCGAGAGAATGAATCTTTGTCATCCTTCTATTTTCAAGGAAAAAGCCTTCAATTTAAAACTCCATAAAGAATTACAGAAATAGGGAAAGTAATTTATTTTTTAGTAACTCCAGCCTTTATTCACTTAACTTCAAGGCGGGCTTAAAAGAGACGAAAGTGTTTTGGTTCTACCACTTGAGGATGAAAACATTTTAATTCCCTAAAACATGGGAGGGGGCACACGCTTCTCCCGAGGTTCATATTTGCAAACGCTTTGTATCTGGAATGCAAACCTTGAATCACTTCCTAACGCTGTCACTACCCAAAGACATGTTTTATTTATAAATACAGCAGGACCATTCGGTGCTCTGCGGTACGGATATGAGGAGGCAGAGACAGCTCAAAGCTTCTCAGCCATGAAGGCACAATTCAATTTTTTCACTCTGTGGAAGGCAGACAACTTATCCTCCTCGGCAAAGCCAGCCCTGGCAGACCACACTGCCTGGCTGTGGATCACGTGGATAAGGGAGCGAGCAGCCTGAAAACATTCAAGCAACTGCCTCACCAAGCACAGGAAAACAAAAGTCAGCTCCCCAAAGACTGCCATGAAGAATGTCATTACAGAAATTACTATCCCATTTAGAACCTAATTACTGTTAGGACAAATTTTTTTCCCCTACATGGAAGGGAGCAGTCAGCCCCACTGAAGCAAAATGTTACCTCCTCATCGTCCCTGAGGGAGCAAAACAGACATTTGAGAAACAGAATGGAAGGGAAAATAGAAGTTAATGCCTTAACTTCAAAGATGCCCTGAGAATTTCCTGCCACAAAAATAATGCCAAATGGCTCTGCCTGTCTCGTGTATTAACAGCTCGCATATTTATGAGAAAAGTGGATGCCTACCTCAGCTGGGGAGGCACTGAGCCACGGAGTGACACCACCTCATTTCGAAATCCAGTCAATTCCTGAAGGACAGGGCATAAATCTCCTCAAATTAAGAAAGCTGGAAGCAGCATTCTCTGTCTGTCTCCCTCAGCTCCAGGCCCTTTTCTCAGCTCTGCTCAGCCTCTCCCAGCACAACAGCTACAAAGCATCTAAAGGGAGGTGGGAGAAGGGTCCAGGCTGGACCTGCTGACATCTGGGGGTCCTTCAGCAGGTCTCACGCCGTGACTGCAAGCCACAACACTTCTTACACCCCATCATGGTCTCAGCTCCCAGGCTCAGCCCCACCACTGTTTAACGTGGCTCTGTTTAACCGTCAGCTGCTGCACCGCTCTTTAAGTATTAATGATTTAGACAACACACTGGCAAACAAGCAGAGATGGGGAGACTGTGATTTCCACTCAGATGGATGCTACTCACTCATTAGCTTCTCTCACGGCTGTTTCTGGAATCTCCTGTTTTCAGCAGAAATTAGAGCTTTCTCCAGCCCCACAGCCCATGTCAGGCTCATTCACCACTCCCTACCAGCAAGCTGTTCAGGAGACCCATGGAATGGCAAACAGGATCGACCCATTTCTGGGACAAGATCCTCACAGGACACTGAGGACCCCATTAACTGGGACCCATCAATGCAGAACTTTCTGCTGATCTGAGGAGAGATGTCTTTTGCTTAATGTACCCCCTGCAGCAGCCCCAAGCTCAAACATGTTATCTCCATTAAAAACTCTTCACAGGCTAACGAAAACCACTGTAAGATATTGATTATTTCCTTGTTTCATTCTGTTTAATATTCCCTTTCCCTAATCAAAATGTCATAAGCAACAACAGTGAGGATTGTGCTCTCTTTTAACTGAGGCACCTCTTAACATCAGCAGTACAGCCAGAACAAGGTGAGTCACCTCTCCCTAGCTGGGAGCAAGTAAGAGGAAAAAAGGAAGATTGTGCTTCTTCCCCGTGTGCAAATTTAATTTTCTTTAGGATAAAACTTGCTTCAGGAAAATGAGCACGTGACCTTCCTCTTAAAAGCTATCACGTCAGAGCAGGCACCTCCAGGAACTGGGGCTTCAGAAGAAGAAACACCAGTCCCTCAGAAAAGGATGCTTTTGAAAGAGTTTGAGAGCAGGTGGCTGAAAAAAATAATGAAACTGGCAGGCTCTCAACTCACCGCTCTTCTGAAACTTTGGCTCATGGGCTGAGGTTGCCTAAATCCCAGTGCAGCTCTGACAATGAGTCATTTTATGACAAACCCCAGGCTTCATTATCTGCCTCACCAAACCCCAGCCGGAGCCGGAGCAACGCACTGGAAACCCACAACCTCCTCTTAACAGCTCCTTGTTTTCCCTTGGCCACACGACCATGCTGCCTGCTTGGCCTTCAGGCTTAAAGAGCTAAGGACTGTGAGAGCAGCAGCATTTGCAGCACCACTTCCTAATTCCCTGTTCTGGACGTGGCCTGGGATTTAAGGATGCTTAAGTGCTCTGCAAAGTCACACTCGAGAGCAGAATTAGAGCAGAGGTGAGAAAAAGAAGCAGAAAGAAAGTCACCGGCAGAACAACACCTGAGGTGATAATATGAAGTAAAAATTGCTCCTGACATAGTGTTATAAAGATGCAGAGCCTTTCAGAGAAACTACAGCAAAATCTTCTTTCAATGTCCCCATTCTGCAGCTGAGGATCAGCAATTTAAATGATAAAGGATCCTTGTCCCTTGCTCTGCTTTTGGGTCAGGGCAGACCTTGGCCACTGCCCCACAGGCAGGGAGATGCTGTGAAGGGTTTTGCCAGTACTGACATCCAGCACCAATTGACTCCACCCCTCCTTAAAGAGATGAACAGCAAGAGCAGCCCCTGCTTTTTGGCAAAGAGTGACATCCAAAGGGATCCATCATGAAGAACTCACTGCTGCCTCCCTGCCTCCCTCAGGGGGCCACAGAGCCCTCTTACCAGGGCTCTTGTCTGAACAAAGCAGCCCCTTCTGCAGGAAGACTGGGAAACAAATGACCCCAGACATAATAAAGATCTTTACAGCTACTCCCTAGTCAGCCAACCTGGCTTAACCTTTCCTTAACAGGATCCTCTCTACATCTCAGGGACAACTTTAACTGGGCTCATGAGACTGCTACAGTTTTCATTTTTTAAATATACGTCCATGCTGCCTGTCAATTTTAGCTCTCCCCCGCCTACACGGAGAGATCCTACTGGAAAGCTCTGACCCCCTGTGCCAAACTTTGCATACGAAGTTTTTGGCAGGAAAAAGGCCATTTTTTTGCCTCTGAAATACTGTTTGCACCGCCATGGCCGGGGAGAAGTTGGTTCCAACAGGAGGCAGAGAAGCTCTGAAGTGCCAAGTACAAACACGCCGTCGAGTGCATCCCTCCAGCCTTTGGCATGGCCATGCAGCACCAGCAGAAGAAGCACCCAAGGGGTCACACCTGCTGTCCACCTGCATCCATTTCAATCCCACAGGACAACCTGATGCTCTGTTCCACAGGCAGCAGAGCCAACACACAACGGGAATCCGCCGTCTCTAATGCCACAGCCAAGAGCAGCTTAAAATAAAACACCCAGTCCAGGGCAGCACTATAATCCACAGGGAGGAAGGACAGAACAGAAGCATCACTTGTTTGATTTGCTTTGTGAAAACTAAAATTGAAGAAAACTGCAAATCCCTGAAACTTGGGGAGGGAGGGAAGAGCAGAGAAACAATTTCATGCCAGCTATTTCTAGCGGGAAGCTGGGAAAGGGGGGACTATGACTCCATGTTGCACTGAAGGATAAACCTGCTCTCTCTAATCCAATTTATTCCTCAACATGCCCAGCACAAACATGGCTCAGGAACAACAAGAGAGGCAGTTCAGAGGGCAGGAAGGCTTGGGAGGGAGCGGCACTAAACGATAACTTGAGGGGTTAGTGAATAAATCAGTGGGAACTGCAGAGAGAACACATTTGCATCTCTTTCAGCTGCTCCCGATCAGATTTGATAGCAGCCTCTGCTTTCCCAGTCACTTAATTGTTCTGAGGTTTTTGAGGGAGAAAAAGAGTCTTTTTTTTGCACTGCAGAGTTCTGAGAAGAGCCATGCTTGGCTTAAAGAGCCACCTTACTTTAGGGAAAATGTTATTCAGTCTCATAAAGCTGCTGGACTGCTTTGCTTCAGGAGAAGCTCAATCTGTTCCACTGGCTCTGCAAGACAGAGAGGAGCTCCAGGCCTTTGCAGGGGGACAGATCCAGCCTCTGACTGCTCCTGGACGTGGGTACTGCTCCCACCTCAGACAATTATTCATGTTGCAGAAGAGACTTTGCATTTGGGGAAGAGGGAAGGAGCTGTAAGGCTGTCACAGCATCTGCCACGAAAAAAAGCAGCAGGGAAAGGTGATCCCGAGCTACAGCTCTGCCAGCTGTGCCTCTGAGAAAGCTGTGCTTTGAGGGAAGTCAGCCCAAAAAGCAGGGATGTGCCCAGAGAGGAGGCTTGGCTTACCAGGGGCTCGGGTGGCAGCGTCGCTGTCGCGCCCGTCGGGCGGGTGGTCGCTGTGGCAGCTCTCCGTGGCACTGAGCTCGGCCCCCTGCTCACTGCCCAGGCTGCTGTGGCTCCCTGAGAGCATCAGGGAGTGGGTGCTGCCCAGAGCCCTGCCCACAGCCTGGCTGGGCTCCCTGGTGGACACTGCAGGGACAGACAGAGATGCTGCTGAGAGAGCGGGAGGTGAGTGTAGATCCTAAGAGAGCAGCAGCCTCCCCGCTCCCAGCCAAGATCCCTCAGGAGCAGGGTTAAAACCCAGCTCTTGAGCTTTGCTGCCAAAATGGCACCAGAATTCCAGTGCTATAAAGCCAGGAGCGAGGAGCTGGCCGGAGATGTGCAGCCAGGAGCAGCTCCCAATGGCAAGGGCAGGCCCTGAGAGGCTGCAGGCAATGGAACGACCCTCCACCTGTTTGATCCATTGATACAATTCCAGTGAGAAAGGATCAGACCCTCACCTGGCACAGCTACAGCCAGTAGAGCAGGCAAGAGGCTGAGCCAAGACCCCCAGTACTGAGAGGCAAACATTCAAGCACTTTACAGTTCCCGCCCTCCAGCCACAAGGAACAGCAACTCCTCACCCAGTCCTGCTTGGAGCTTTCTCCCTTGTGAGCCTTTTGACCCCACAGGCACAGGCTTGTCATCCAGGCTGGAGGAACTGAGCTCCGAGTCGCTCTCGCTGTCACTAGAAACCACTGCAGGAAAGATCAGGAGGAGGAGAGGAGAGAGACAGTTATTCACAATGTTCATAACACTTTCCAAAGAGGGTGCCAGATGGACCCAAATAAAACGCAAACAAACGCTGACTCACTGGTCACGTTCCCCCTCTCCAAAAGGAGCCCTACCTGCAGTTCCCCCACAGCTGTTCACTCTGCCTCTCAAGCATGGTGTGGTTTTACTTTCTACAGATGATTTATAACTCTACTGTACACGCTCCTGCAGCAGATGCACACACCACTGGTGCTTCTCTCCTAAACCTGACTGGCACCATGGGGACCACAGTGCTCCTGTGCCACATTTTGCTGTGCTGTGGCTGGCCTGGGCACTGGGCTCTGTTCCCACTGACCCCTGTGCTGGCACCTCAGCAAGCCCCCTGCTCCTGATGTTTGCTGTCTCCCACCAGATAAATACTGAGCACATCAAATCATCCCTATCAGAAAACTGCCCAGAATTATGTTACTCCTACAACCCCAAAGCTTAAAAGGTAAGTGTCACTCCTCTTCCTCAAGGAGACTGTTCTCCCATTTCAAAACCACTTTTTTTTATTAATTTCTTTCTTCTCCCTGAATCCTGACCCTGGTCCTGGCTGCTTTCCACCCTTCATAGTTTCCACAAGAGCTGAAGGAGCCTCATTTTGCCAAACACAGCTTCCCAAACTGGCAGGTTCTTTCCACTTTTCCATGCAATTATGCAAGCACCTCTCCTGCTTATACTGGTGTAAAAGATAACTGCCAGCTTCTCTGGGTAAAATGAGAGAAAGGTTTTTTTCCCAGCTCCTGGGTTTTTGTAATGGTCTGATCTCAAACAGAAATGATGGGGCTGAGGAGGAAGGTAATGGGAAAACAACTGTCTTTTGTTTGAGGCATTGCACCTACAGTACTTCTCCATCTGACCAGGCAGATACTAGCTCTCCTGGCAGCTCAAAAGTCATCTCGAACAGCAGGTCACAACCCCTGGTAAAAAGAACAATATTGGCCCATGTGAGATAATAGAAAAGGCAACACTGCAACCTACAGCCTTTACTGTAGAAAAAGGAAGCTCCAGCTACTTTTTTAGACTCATCAGTATGTCTTTATAAGCTCACATTCATGTGAGAAACAAGTTCCTTGCTCTGCTACTGAAGAAACCACTTTGCCCCCGCTCTGCGTTACTCACTGTGCAGGAGGAACGTGGGTGCAGTGGTACAAGGTGACAACCACGGGGTAACACAGAGCTGTCAGTTCTAAAATTCACTACATGTAGTTCACAATCCCTTTAGCGCTCCCCAGGGCAGGAGGACAGGTATCCCTCCTCTTGCACAGAGCACAAGCTGTCAAATGTTTCTGCCAAGGACCTCTGCAGACACTCCTGTATTCAGGCAGGGATCTGTACTACACAAAATATTTTATTTAGAAAAAAAAAATTAATACCTAAAGTAGTACTTTTCTGGAGTTAACATCTCTGGGGATATTAAAGTTGGCTGCCAGTGTTATTGCACAGCATTATTGCATTTGCCCTTGCAGGCAGCTCCCCATGCACACCCGCTCCTGTGCAGCCTTTCCCCACACTGGTTCCTCCTGCACCCCCAGCCTTCCCCTCCCATCATCATCAGGAATGGGACCTCTCACCTGCAGGGAAAGGGGCTGTGGAGCTGAGCTGGGCAGGGAGTGAAGCCCTGTTACAAACTGGGGGGCTGCAATGCTGGCTGAGAGTCCTCAAAGCAAAGGTCTGGCTTTGTTGTCTTAACAACAGCTTCACTCCTTCCCCACAACTTCCTGGGAGAGGCAGGGGATTATATATAAAACTGTTAATAACAACCCATACATACCAGAATGCATTTTTTTTTACTATAAAATCCAAATCTCAGCTGTAAGAGTCATTTTGACCATCCCATTGCTCAACTCCCTCAGAAAATGAACTCCTGTTCCACTTGGTCATTATCCTTTCTTTGGCCGCAGAGATGCATAAAATCCATTGCTTTAGAACAGCTCCTTCCTCCATGAATCCTCTCAAAATGCTGGAAGTCAGGATTTATTTGGAGAAGGCCCCAGTGAATCAGTGGAGGTGACTTTAGCTGCCTGCCCTTCTGCCATTCAGTAGTTCAGAGAGAACCAGCACAAGAGGAAGAAAATATTAATGGCACGAAGGCACTTGCACCACAGGAGCAGCCCTGTCTGCTCTCATTTCCTCTGCTGCCAATAAGAGTGTATTTTACTCACTGCACCAATGTTTCCCTTTAAGGTAATTCTTCATCCAAAGCTCCCAGACCTTCTGCTGGCACTTTCCAGAGCCCAGAAGTATTAAATCTGGTGTTCCAGCAGTTGCTGATATATCAATAAGAGTCGTTGGACAGCTGTTCTTTGAGAGAAGGGAACAGATTTATCCCTATCTCCAGCTGACTGGAAAAAAAGCTCATAAAAAATATGCTGAGATAAAACTTGCTAGAAAAGCAGTATTCCCACAGGGAATGGGTCACTCATGGAGGGCCTGAAGCCCTGCAGCTGCTGGCAGAGCCCACGATCCCTATGGCCGGTGGCTCAATCTCAAGCCAGAGGCATCGGAGCCTTGTGGCACAGAGAGTCACAGGGAATGGTGGAGGGCTGCTGGCTGCACTTAACCCCAGCAGCAGAGGACTGTGGGGGGAGGTTGTGCTGAGGCTGGGAACAAGGAGCATTTGGCTGGGGCTGAGCTCTGTTAGTCAATGCGTGCACTTGGCACGAGCACGGCTGCGCTGGAAGAGCCAGCCACGCTCCCTCCTGCTGCCCGGCACAGGGCAGAGCTAAGCCCCGGCACACACCACACTTGGCGCTTCCTGCAGCTGTCAAAAAACACAGGAAAAGCACAAGGACACCCTGCAGCAACAGCTCCAACAGCCACACACCCCTGGCACAGCCCAGAGGCAGCGGGTGAGCGGGCTGAGCACGAGCCCCTGAGCACACGGATCCCCTGCGGCACCCGGATCCTTGGCACACACAGCCTTCTGGTCCCTGCAGGTGGGAGAGTCAGAGATGATGAGTGTTTTTACAACCCAAGTGTCTCACTGAGGGCAGCTCCTGCACTGGATCACACCCAGCACTGCCCACAGTTGCAGGAACATCCCTAAGCAGGAGGAGGGGACTGGACTAAACCGCTCTCCCTTTCAGGAACAGCACAAGTTGCAGCTTTGTCACTGTCCAAAGTTGTTGGCAAGTTGGAGGACCCCCCTTGGTGGCCTGCTAAGCTGTTGACATGCCCCAGCACACTCCTCTCTGCTCCATCACTCAGGGATTTGGCCTCCAGCACACAGACACTGGATGAACCCCAGGCATCCCTTGCTCTGCCACTGTCCAGTGCTGCCACCAGCACCAAGCACAGCATGTTGCATTGCTTGGCAACACAGAGACCAAGCAGAGCAGCAGGCAGCCCTCATGCCAAACAGTACAACAGCTCAGGGAGCACACTTTTTTTTTTTCCACTCAGATGCTTTCCATTTCTTTCTGCAGAACTCAGAGTTTGGAAGAAGGAAAGCCTTGCTGCTATTGTTCCCCACCCCCTGACGCCCCGTCCCGCCTGACCCGGTGCAGAATCCCACCCACATTCCACCACATGGAGCAGAGCTGTTCCCCAGCACAAGAAATATTACTGCTGTTCTCCCCCTGACAATACATTTGCGCCTTAACTAATAGCAGAGTTCCCATGGCAACTGCTTGTTTATTACAGAAAAACTATAGGCAACAGCAAATCCCAGTGTCCGTGAGCACAAGAGAAACACTTGGGTGTGCAAAAATAAAACTTCATCCTTGTGGGGTTGGCTTTTTTTCCAAGAGGCACATTCCTGTGCTCCCTTGGTCCCGCTGCAGTGGGAGCAGTCAGTACCCAGGGCCTTGCACTAATCCCTTGCTTTTGAAGGGGGGAAAAGGGACACTTGAAGTTTGTCCCATCCCTGCTGAAAGGCAGCTCCTGGCATGGAGGATGTCCAGGGCTTGTGGCAGGACTTGGCTACACCTGTGCTGGTCCCACCTGACTTGAATCCCTCAGTAGCTCAGAGCTGGCTCCTTCAGCACGCTGGAGGTGAGTGGAGGGGTTAGACATGGTTTCCAAGATAATGGAAACCCCACGGAGAGCAGCCTGTCAGAGGCAGGCATGTTAAATGCCAGAGCTCATTCCCGAGAACATCCTGCCAAACAAGCAACAGGGCTTTCCTCAGTGCCGAAAGGACGTGTTTGGATGAGGGTGTACAAGGTGTGAGCTGACAAATGCTATCAGCCAGGCAGGGGTGAGCCAGGCTGCCTTGTTAGTCACGGCCTCGGAAAGCTCAGTCCAGGCCCAGCTGTGGATTCACAACGGCAATATCATGGATACACATCTCCACAGGGGAAGGTGGCTGCCCTGCACACGGCACAGCTTTGGGATGACAAACAGCAGGAGCCTCAGCACTGGCAGGGGAAAAAGACTTAAATGGAGGGGCGAAGTGTACGAGCTCCCAGCTCCAGAGATGAATTACAGCCCGCAGTGCCCACTGAGAGCTGTCCAGAGGACAGGCAGCCTAACAGAGAAGGGCAACAGGGAAAGAAAGCACCAGAAAATAAAGCCATAAATTAGTATTATCCAACCCATAAAACAACAGCCAGACAAACATCACAGGGCAGGGAGAAAGGCAGCTCGTCAACCGCATCAAAGCTTACCAAAGGTCACTTTGCTGTCCTCCCCCTGCTCCTCTGCTGCCCTTGCCAATATTTATGGGGAGGCCTTCTCCAAAAACTAAACTCAACTAAAAAGCCGAACTAAACAGCAGGTCAGGTCTAGGCTCAAAAGCTTTGACTCCTAATGTTTTCTATATCACGTTAACAAAAAACAACCTCATCAATCAGTCTCTTGGCTAAGACGACTCCTTCCAAGCATCTCCTGGAGGGAAGCACAACCATCTACTATTGATCTAATTTGCTTTTAATTACAGAAGTTACAGTAGGGCTGGGAGTGCTTTCCTAGCTGGGGCCTGAAAAGAAGGTTTGTAAACCCAAGTCTCCTGAGCCCTCTTTATTAAAGGGTTATTTCCCCCTGCACCACTGGTAAGTGGAAGAGTGCACGCGGCTCGTTTGCTGAAGAGGACTTCCCCAACTGAGGGGATCTAACAGCAAAAGAAGGGGAGAGAGGCCAGACAGTTCTGCTAATCCACACCAGAAAGAAAGGAGGAGAAATCAAAGCAGACTGGCAGCAGCTCTAATTCTGCAGCACTCAGCCACTGCTGTGCTGACGACCCTGAGCACTCGGCTCCTCAATGCTGAGCTGCTGCATCCCCCTCCCAGCTCTGGGCACAGCACTGGAGTGGGTGTGTGAGCAACAACTGGGTGGGCAGATGGAAGAGAGAGGGAGGAAAAGCCCTACAAGGCAGTGCTGTGAATGGGATCTGACAGGGCAGCGATCCAAGATGAGATACAATGGTCTACTTCAATCAAGATCTCCCCCAAAGAACAGAGATGTGAGCTGAAGCTAATAAACCTTCAGGCTTGTCAGTGCTCTGGCCTCAGCCCTGCACAGGGCCAACTTAATCAACAGCTTCTCCAAAAGACATTTAAAGGACAGCTCAGCCTTGAGCTCTCCATGCTGCAAACCTCAGCCCCCTCCCCAAGGCCTGGGGACAGAAGTCACGCTTTCCTGACACCTGCTCAGAGGGTCAGGCACAAAAGGACACAGCCAGCAGCAGTTCACTCCTGCCCACTGCCTGTTAGAAGAGTGTCTCTGCCCACTTGCTCCAGGCCTCAGGAAATCCCCAGGGAGATGCTGGCGGTGTTATTTTCTAACTCATCTCAAAGCAACTTGGAGGATCTGCCCAGGGATCTTCTGCAGAGCAGCAGAAGCAAGGAGCAAGCACCCCCAGGGAGGGACGAATGAGATCAGCCTTTGGTCAGCCTTGGCTGCACAGCAATGTCCATCAGTGGCACAATCCCAAGGAGTTCAGCAGGAGCAGCTCTTTGGGCTGTGACTGCAGACAGGTGCCTCTTCCACAGCTCATCTCTCCCTTGGCAGTCCCAGAAAAACAGTGGGAGGTGCAAGGAATGGAGGAAAGCAGAGAGAGACTGAAGGAACAGGAGTTCAGGAGGACTGGGACTAGTCTGGGCCCTGCACTTAACTAACAGTGAACTCTGAAAAAACATACAGTGGCATAAAACCCCAGCACTGCCCACACAGGAAACACATCACCCCTCGTGGGATAACCCTCACCTCTAATAGAGGGCCTCCCCTATTAGCTGAATCCTGCTAGCAACAGTAGAAGCCAGGTCCTTCTCCCACCTGATTTCTGGGCCTTTTTGGGCAGCAGACAACCCACCTTTTCCCCTGGCCCAGGTGAAGGATCGGCTGGTCCCGACGCTCTCCGACTCCGGCACGGCCGGCTCGCTCTGCCACGGCTGTGAGTGCAGCTCAATGGGTTTGCTGCTGCTCTTCAGAGGCGTGATGTACTTGGGCAGCCCTTTGTAGAACCACGCCCCAGACCTCTTCCAAACCTGCCAGAGACAGAGACACAACACCTTAAGCCTGGGTTTTTACAGCACGAGAGCACAACCACCACAAAATGAGCTCCCCACCAAGCTCAGCCCAGCCATTCCCTGCAAGCTACCTGGACCCCACTCAAATATGGGAGAAACAACCCTTCCAGGTCACAGAGCCCAACAGTTCCCCTGAAATCTGCATCTACCATAGCATCCCAAATTCCTCCCCAATCCTTGTCAGCCCAGCTCTACCTCACTCCTCCCACAACTAAAAAATGACAAATGTGAATGAGCAGCAGGCACAGATTGAAGGAGGAGCAGGTGACTGTGCAGAGCTTCCTATGTTCTCATGTCATGACTGGATGTTTCTCTGATGCTGTGCTTGAGTCAAATACACATTCCTAGACTTAACACACTGGGATGAAGTTCCCTGTCCTGCACTAAGTTCAGCAGTTCAGATTCTGCATCTATTGCTCTCCCACTGGGAATACACAAAAAGAAAAGCACCCTGGAGAGAGCAGGCAGGTGCCATGAGTGGCAAGAGCCCCAAGCACATGCTCTGCTTAGAGTGAAACAAGCCCTGCACTGGCTGGAGGAGCAGAAAGCCCTGACAAGTCTCTCTTCCTGGGATGGGTCCCTCAGCCTGGGTTGCTTTACTTCTGACAGTCAAAGTCCAGCAACAGCTGGAGAATGGGACAGCAGAAATGTCCCCTCGTGTCGAACTGAATGGCACAACCTCAGTGTTCATCTCACAGAGCAATTCAGGCCAAGCCAGATCATTTAATGAGCCTGAAAACCCCAGAACGAGAAGAACAACACTCAAATAACCTGAACCTGGAGCAGGAAATGGACTGCAAGCACTAAACTGTAATATCTCCTGTAAGAACGGCCTCTCCTCTCCAATTTAGTTTTAATGCAGCTTATGATGAAGGCACTCTATTAAGTATATTTAATATAAAGCCTGATGTGAGCCAGAAGAAGGGAAAAGGGTGGCAGCTCAGACAAGGAGAAATGGCCTCTACAAACCTAATTCTTTTGTGCCTTCCAGCAGTCTAATAATGAGCTAATGAGACAGCCAGGGCAAAAATACGTTAATATAGTAAAAATATCATTTTTTATTTCATGCAAGGAGGTAGAAACCTTGCACTGTTGTTCAGAGCGAAGATCAGTGTTTTCACTCCAAGTTCCCAAAGCATTTCACAAACAGTATCACTATTATGGCAATGGGTGCAAATGCAGATACCCCTAATTGCAGCAATACATTTGTAATTTGCATTTAGGGCTTAATCAGAGGGCAGTGACAAAACCTGGCACTCAGGAGTTCTCCTCACACAGGCACAAAAAGCAGGACACCAGAGGTCCCATTTCACTGATGGGAGGAGATTGCTCAGCAGGTTGCCTGGTTCCTTGTTCAGAGCCATCAACACTGAGAGTTCAAATCTCTGTGTTTGGGGTCTTGAAAACCAAGTGACGGCAATCTGAACTCAGGGGGGAACCTGATAGTAAGGTTTTTAAAAGAGCACCCAGCAGAAGACAGCAGAGCATTGCTGTGACCCAGCACACACATCAGTTATAAGAGTGCAAGAGAGACACTTGTGCAGCAGGATTTAGAAACCAGTAGGTGAGAGCACCCTACAATTACACCAACATTTTCCTGGTGGGTAACATCCCAGATGGATGGTGAGGCTCACATCCAAGCAAATAGCTGGGAAGCCAATTTCCCAAGACTGCAAGTTCTTCTACAGAGAGGGGGTCTTGGCAGGCAGGACACTTTACCAGCTCCTTCACCCCTGTGCCAACAGCCAAAACAGTGACCCAGCCAGTCAAGGCACAAGCTGACACAGCTCCTTCTGTCCCCTCTGCCAGCACATGGGGACTGCACAGCCTTTGGTACAGTGTGTACAACAGCACACGTCAGTGCAGCACAGAAACCCCGGAGCAACAGGCTCTTCTATCCCTGCAAACCCAAGAACTGGGAAATGCAATATATTTTTTAAGTCTGGGATGGACAGCTCTGCACGGAGCTTAGCCCACTGCAACTCAGGTGAAGATGCACCATGCAGGAGCTGCAGGCTGGGTAAGCCCTGGTCTCCCTCATGAGAGGAAGGCTGGAGGCTTTGGGAGCAGCTGCACACACAAGACACAGTGGAAGCACAAGGACTGTGGCAGGCACAGGGTTTGCACCCTGAGCAGCACCACGGCTTGAGGAGAGCAGGTTGTCCATCCCCTGATGCTCAGTGAGTAGCTGGGGCACACATACCTTCCTCCATAAACTGCTGGGGAGGAAACAACCCTCTGGTACAGCCGTTCTCTGAACAGACCTTGCAACATCTGTAATTTAATTTGAAGCACTGGAGAGACCTATTATCTTCAGGCGAACTACAATTTAGGCACACCATAAAACCAATCAGACACAGCACGGATGGCTGCAACAAAGGCTGGTCGCCCCCAGGTTTCTCACTACCCCAAAGCAAGTCGTTATAGAAAGAGTTAATGATATAATACACCCAGCTCTGATGTGGTAATAGTAGTATAAAATTGATTCTCTGCATACATATTCGCTTTAAATTGGTGCCTCTAATAGAGTTTGGTCCTATTACAGCAGCACTGAAATAATTTTGAGATCAGCTCTAAAACAGCTGCAGCAAGACGCTCTCCCCTGTACGAATTCAGTCCCTCTGCCACCCCAGTTTAGCAGCACGGCCCATCCCAAACCACCACGGATCACGTTCTGTTCTGCACATGGGCACAAGGGGCAGTTTTAGTACCCATGCATCAAAACAGATCGATGCTGCTGACTGCTATTGATGGCAGTTTGACTGATCTCGAGTGGCCTGACAGCAAAGTTCTTGCTTGATTTTAAATTGATAAATCTGTAATGGCGCTCCAAGAATAAAACTCCTGTTTATTAGCAGGAGCTGACTCTTGCCAAGGAAGAGAGAACGTTGCCCCCACCAGTCCCGTGCCCCACAGCAGCCTGAGTTTGGGTGGAGCTGGAATTTCACCAGCCAGCCCCTTCTAGTCTCTTGCAACAACCCAGTTTTGAGGAACATTGATCATCCCTTGCTCTGAGTGCTCGACAGAGGGGAGTAAAGATCAGTATCTGCATTACTCCAGATTGGGGTGGGGTGGCCCTGTGTGTGGCTCAGGACAGAGCAGCCACACCGCAGTTCACCATCTGTCCATGGCCCTGCACTCAAACTGGCCCAACACAACCAAAATCCACACTAAACACCAACTCCCTTCAGGCTCCTTGTCCTTCTGCCTCCCCTGACACCTAAATTACTCCAAAGCAAAGCAGGTGAGGAGAGCTATTCAGCACCACACTCCTTTTATTACTTCAAACCAATTTAATAGTCATAGCCATGACAAGTCCAGAGGGCTCAGTGCCTTTTATAACCCTGATAATATTCCTATTAAAGTTGCATCAAGCCATCATTACAGCTATAGGATGAGAAACGCAGAACTAGATGTGTATTTTATCGAGCACTTTCAAGTGCAGCCTGTAAATGGGACCTAACAGAGAATTGCTGGGCCCTGGTGAAACCCATGATACTGCTCAAACTTCTCTGAGCATACAAGTGCTAAAACAGGCTCCTAAACAGGGAAAACATTACGACTTGCTGATGAAGGGATGGTATCACAGCTGAAGGAATCATAACAAACACTTGCAGCCCCCCTAGAGTTCTCTTCACCAAACCAGGTCCCCTAAACAGAGCTGCTTTTGCTGCAAAGCCACATTTTGCTCTACCACCTCCTGCTTGTGCCACACGGTCGCTGTTCTCACCCTGCAGCCCTTTCCTTCACAGCAGTCCAGGCTTGGTGAGAGGAAAACCACTACCTTTAGCTTCCCATGCTGACACCAACAACACCGCTCAACCCCCCAAAAAGTGGGGGAGCAGGTTCTCGTGGGCTACGGTGAAGAGAAAGGCACCTGCAAAGCACAGCCACCCTGGGAGCACCTCGCTGCCATCGCCTGCAGGCAGCACATGCCCACACACTCACTTTGTCCCAGCTCTCCAGCACGGCTCTGGCACGCTGCAAACCACTGGCAGGGAGAAAGAGCGAGAGCTCTTCAGCTTCGTTATTTGCATTCATCTGCTTTTCCATAACACAGAGATTTCCAATTACATTATTTACAGCAATCTGTTGTCAACTCCCACATTCAGCACTTGAGGACGAAGAAAATTAAAAGGCAGTGGAATTACTATTCGGAGCTTTGTTTCCGGAATAGCAAAATCTATCGCACCCCTGACCCCGACGCTTCTCAAGCTGCAGTGGCTGCCAGCCTTCAACAATTTATCATTCCACTTTCAATCAGGCCTCTTCTTTTTTTTTCCCCCGTGGCTCTATTCTAGAGGACACTATTTTGAGTCTGACTACTTGCCACCACCCCCAAAATAATATGGCAGAGGCTACTGATGAGTTCTTTCAATTGCAAACAGGTGCACATCCCTCCGGTTCAATCCGGAGTCACCCAAAATAAACACTCCTCTCCATCAGTGTGGTGTTTTGCCAAGAAACCATCATGCCAGGCAGGAATAACCCCGGGCTACGTTGCTTTATAATGTTCAAAACGGTATGAGTGTGTACGTGAAAAGGGAAGCCCTGGGGGCAAAAGGGGAGGAGACGACTCCCGTTCCTCCAGCGCGGTGATGTTCCTCCCCTGCACGGTTTATTGTGATAAACTGAGAAACCCAGCCAGCCACGAAAACGCTGTTCAGTGGAGGAGAAGAAATTAAAAGGAAAGTGAAGCAGAGGGGGCAAATTAAAACTTTTAACAGGTCCCTGATAGCCGACACTCTCTTTCATATTCGATGGGGTTTTATTTAAAAAAAAAAACCAAAAAAAAACTCTCTCTCCCCCCACTCTTCTGAAACCGCTTTCATTATCGCTACAATTTTGGATGTGTCAATTCAAATGTAAATGTGCGAGAATGCTTCCAAGAGGATTTTAATTACGATGATAGCATCGCTAATTATGGATATATAAAAAATAATATATATATATATAAAAAAAAGGGGTAATTCGGGAAGGTGCTTTGCAGAACCTGGTGGTATCAGTCAAAACAAGGCTGTGCAGAGAGTTAAATGGTTGGGCAGGGATTTGACAAACCACAGCAGGTCCCTTTTTCCCCCTTCAGGCCAGGAGGTGACAGGCAGGATCCAGCCACACGCGACTAATTCAGCATGGGCACTGCTGCCCAAGCTGTTATCAAGCTCACGTGCTCTGCCAGAGGCCTGGCAGCAGGGAATCATTCCAGCTGTATATATATCCACCACTGCTCCTCCCAGGCAAGTCCTGCTCCTCTGACAGCTGCTGCAATAAGCCTGTTTCACTGGAGGACCTGCTCCCTTTCTCATTCCCATGGGTGCTTCACTGCCACATTAGCGAAGAGACTCACTGCAAACCCACAGTCAGTGTTTGCTGCAGTCAGGGATCAGCACCCCTACCATGCCATGGGATTCTATACACAGGCAGGAACAGGACTGCCCCAAGGAGGATCAGCCCTCCGTGCTGTCTTCAGAAAGGCAGAGCAAGATCAAAGCCAAGAAAGGTGATGCAGCACAGGGAGGAGGGAATTAGGAAGGGAGAGTCTTGCCCTCAAAACTGAATGGAAGCTTGATCAAATTTGTTTCTACCCTTGCTTGCAGGAACACTAAATCACAATCCACATCGGCTTTAATTCCACTGACCTCTGAAGACATTGCAAAGAAAAACAACCACAGAATCCTGGAAGAACAAAAGAGGGTTTTCCACAGCTGCCTCTGCAAACACCTGGGACAACTGGACTCTCCCAACAGGCCAGTTCTGGCTTACAGCAGGTGAGCTCTATCTTATTTCAGGAAGAAGAGATGCACTGTTGATGCAGGGTCCTTGGGGATGCTCTCTTTGCCAGGAGGAACACCCAGGCCCTGTCAGGTCCTGGCCATGTTAGAACACAGTACTTTCCTCCCAGTTCCTCCTGGCCCCTTGGAGACCCTCACCCTGTGCCCATCCCGCAAGGCAGCTCCAGCAGTGCCAAAGGCTCTGCTTTGTTTCTGGATCACTGGGATGCACAGCAGCAGGCAGAGCCCATTAATCGCCTCCACTCTCCAGAAATAAGACAGTGTCAGAGCACGTTGTTCCTCATCTCTATGCAGCACAGCCTTCCCAGTGGAGGTTTTCAAGGAAACAGAAAGCAGCACAGAACACCTCTGAGTGGCTGAGGCTGTGGACAGCAAGCACTCGATTCCAGCTGAAGAACTCATCTAAACAACAGCTTGCTACTTCGGTCTTCATTTGACCCAGGCAAAGTGATGATTTAATCATCACTGGAGCCAGCTCAGATTCTGGTCCACACAGCAAAAGGGGGAAATGACTGCCACATGTCACTAAACTTACGCTGGTTCAAACTAAGCCTGCAGGGATAAATAATAATAAGGAAGGTGGAGGGATGAAAGCTTTGGCATATAGGAACAATGCCCCACACTGCAGCTGTTAGCTAGTACATGGGAATGTCCAACCCCACCATCCTGGCCTGAGAGCCTGGTGAGACACAAGTGCTCATTTAGTGCATGGCAGAGGCTAAGGGAGACAATTACAGTCCGAGGCTCTCCTTCCAGCCAGATGATGCTGATTAACTCCAGCCAACACCATTTAGTCCACTTGGGTTTCCAAATGACCTCCCCTTCCCACTTCAGTGCCTGGCAGTCTCTCACTAACAGAGTCAAGAGCTTCACCAATATCATGCCCAAATAGCTTGAGCAGTGGTTCAGAAAATCAGACGGCGATCAAAGTGCTGATGTGGAGGGAACCACCTCACCTGGAAACACCACATCCCATCACACACCTGGGGACAGGGACTGCACCAGCATCAAACACTCACCCACTACAGTGGTCAAGTTTAGGTGTTGCCAGAGCTCTGTGGCCTGGGACCAGCCTTCCTTAAGTCCATATCTGGTTGGCTAAAGGAGAACCTTGCTCAGTCACGCTGTGCACCGACAAGGGGAGAGAAGAAGGGTGATATGGACTTGTTACTCCATCACACAACCCTAAGTGCTCCAAGGTGTTCCTGAAGCTCTCTGCCTGGATTCCAGGAAGTAAAATGAGGCTGATACCTAATCACCACATGAGGGATTCAGAGGTTAGACAGAAATGAGGCTATCTGATCCCAGAGAGCAGATACCCATCTGCACTCATCAATAGCAAATATCACCTGCAGCAAAGAGCATGGCCAAATGGGTTTGGTCCAGAGCAGACAGCAACACGAGACAGTCAGACCACAGAAACAGACACCAACAAGGCACTGGTTGTGAACACAAGCTCTTAAAAGAAACCTGTTAATTTAGTGCATGCCCAGTAATATAATTATACCTGAACCAGCTTCAGAGACTGCACTTGTACCAGCCATCAGCCTGAGGCCCAAGAGCCTCATCTCTTCCTCACACACTTAGCAAAGACCAAAGCCACTAATCAAAGCCATTGATCAAAGCCACTGATCAAAGTCACTTTCCAGGCATTTATTCTGATTTGCCTCAACTTCCCTGCCCTGGCTGACATGCCTCAAGGCTTCTGCTATTTCTCAATTCCCAATTCCCTCAAAATAAAGGCAGGGCATGTGGGAAGACAGAGGGGATGTATGACTTGATGTCTGGCTGCGTGTCCACACTGTGACCCTTCCAACCTTCTCCTGTTCAGGGCACCAGCACCATCACAAACAAGAAAGGAGACAGACCCGAACTGACCTTAAAGAGGATAGAAAAACAAAGCAGAAGCTTAGAGCTGGGAGGCAAGATGGGGCTATATTTTAGTTAGTCTAAGAAGGAAAGTTCCATCCATTTCCATCAGGAAAGCACTTTGGTTGTATCTCAGGTTTCACAGAGAGAGAGAGTGCTGAAGGTTATCGTACCCTCACACACTGGCCACAGGTAACACATACCAGACAGGTTAATATTCTCTGTCCAGTGACCAGGGTTCCTTATCGTTTTTTGAAGAAATAGGAAAAAAAAAACAGTTGTACAGACTGAGATAAATAAAAACCAAAAAAACACAGAAAAAAACAGACTAAAAGAAATAAAGTAAATTTTAGCCCCATACCCATTTCCCTGCAGAGCACAGAAAATACATACACCTGCCTCACTCTCTATTTTGGGATCTCTGTCCGGAATTCAAAACATCTGGATGATTCAGTGTATCAAATTATTATCAAAACCCAAGGAGCTCTGCCTGCCCTACCCACACTGCTGTTCAAAAGTTATGTATCCCTCATCCTGCCTGAACACGGGCTTTACGAGCGCTCCCACACAAACAATCCCCTCCAAAGGAAAACCCAAGCAATGCTGAGTTTCCGCAACTAGCATAAAAAAAAAAAATTCTGCCTCTCTAACACCTGCACAAACGCTGTCACTGCGCCTCAAAAACTGATTTAGCAGAGCACCCAGGTTACACACTCGGTTGTGCTGGTCAGAAACAGCTGCACTGGATTGATGCTCAAGGACCACAAGCAAAAGACAAAAATAAATTGATGGGAACGAGCGAAAATCTGTCTGTGATCACAGCACAAATTCGTGGACTTCACCACAGAGCAGCGAGCCCTGATGTTGGTGGATGCTGGCTGGCAGACAAGAATTGAGGCAGCCCATTACTTTTTTGCAGTGCAAAGTCGAGGACGAAGGATATAAAAATCTAGAGAGCTGCGTTATAAGTCTCACACTGGCAAGTTATGGGATTTTGCAGGCGAGGAGGAAAACAGATTTAAAAGCTGCAATCCCAGTTATTTTTAGAGGGACAAATATTGCAGTTACGCTCTACATCTCTGAAGCTGTATTAAAAAAAAAACAGTTAGCCAAGTTTATTTGCCACAGAGCCAGGAGGGAAAGAGTGTAAGGTAACAGTCTCTTTATGGCCATGGCTAGAAAAATTCCACAAAGCCATACAGGCTCCAGGTGCCAGTGAGGTTTTTCTCCTCCACCCCCTCATAAACCAAAGTTGTCACCACTGTGTGTGTTTGAGCCTGCCTGGCCTCCAGCCAAACCTCCCAAACCCCATCCCAAGCTGCCTCACAAGTGTGGAGGCACGGGGAAGAGCTCAGGCAGGCTCCACACAGACTTGGGGCAGGCAGGTGAAAGCTGCTGAGCCCCATCTCTCCACAGCTGTATTTTACCTCTCTCTGTTCACTGCAGATCTTGCACAACCAAAGGGGACGTTTCTGGGCTCCAACGGTTTCTATTCCACACTTGGTGCAAACTTTCTGAAACAAGGAGAGAGAGAGAGAGAAAAAAAAAAAGTGGTGTTGGCAACTCTCCACAGCCACAGAGCCCTTGGGAGAGAGAAGGGTGAGAAACACCTCTCTCAAGAGCTCTGTTTTGCTTTCCTTAGAAACCTAAACACGGCACAATTTTCTTATTTATCCTGGAGAACCATTCATTGCAGGAAGCTGCTTCAGATGTATATGCATGAGACAAAGGCAAACCTACAGCACAGCCCTTGACTCCAGAGAAAGAACTGCACAGGGCAAATCAAACCTCATGACCCATAGACATATTTCCAGAATGTTGTTTTTCTTTTCCTCTGAATCCTAAACCCAATCTCTGTGGCATGGAAAGCAGCTGTAACCAAGTACAAGACTGGAAATCCTCTCCTCCCCTCCCTCACACACAGAGTCTTAAACCCCACAGCTTCCCCTCCAGTTCACCACACGCTCCTTGCTATTGATTTGTGGTGTTTAGGAAGTGGGAGGACCACGGCTACACACACATTTCCTGAATGCCTGACAGCCCTTATTGCTGCACAAGGGACCTTTCATGTCTCCGCTGGCACTACAAGCCATTTACAACCTGAATCACCTAATATTATATAATGAAGCTGATGCCTATCAGCCTTGGCATACAGCTTGAATGAGAAATTGGATGAATTCTTTGATCCTCACAGAGCAAAAGCCACTCGCAAGAGGGCTCTGGAGAGCAAAACCTTGCTGAGAAATACATGAGAATTTGATATCCCCAGGTGAGGTCTTACATATCCCCCTAACCAGGCTCCCGTGAGCCTGGAGGTCTGTGTCCAGGGACAAAGGTCTCAGTGGCTCAGTCAGCCCTCAGTGCCCAGCTCTGGAGGAGGAGAGTGGCAGAATGATGGTACCTGAGGCAGTGGCATCATTGCATGAATAAACACCCAACTGTTTTGGTCAGTGTAGTCCAGAGGAAGGTCTGTGCCCAACTCATGCTGCACAGAAAGCAGGGAGGCACCAGCAACCCCACAGAGGTTGGTGCTCTTCTCCATCTTGCTGTTCCTGCCCTCATTCTCACATGGAAACAAGGAACAACCTATTGGGTCGGGTGCATCAAAACTCAAGCCAAGGGGGATTTGCAGATTCAATCAGCAGACACCACCTGAGCTACCCCCAACTCTCCCTGCCTCAAACCAAGACTGAGGGAGGAACTCAGTCTGAAATACCCTCAAAGATCCCAATCCCCACACGAATAGCACATTCAAACGCTCCCTCTAGTGGAAGCTTCCAACCGATTTTACTCCCAGCCATAAATTTTCAAAATTCCAATACTGAACGGCGCTTTCCTCCTCCCCTTCTCTGCAGACTAGCTGGAAAACTGAGCAACACTCACAACCCCTCAGAAGAAGACATAAAAATCAAGGACATTTAAATGCAGCCCCATTTCTCATTAAATACAAGACAAAGCACTTTCTTCTCCTACTCACAGATCACCTTTTATACAGGATACCCTCTGCATGGTAAACGGCACACTGTGCTTTGTCTAACTACTGCCATTGTTAACACATCTGGATTTGCAAGCATCTTTGTCTTGACATAATGGCTTCATTTCTAAGATAATAAAAACTAATATTAAAAGCATTCTTCATAAAGCAGAATGTGGCACTTAGAAAATCCGTCAGGCTACAAGAAATGCAAGAACCTCCATTCAGCAGAAGGGGCTTGCTGAGGGTAAATTCTTTGCTATGTTTCAGATGCATCATTACAATTCCAGTTATTGAATTAAACAGGCTGCAATGAGATGGTAACAGAGCACTGCCTGCAAGAAAAATATGAACTTTAAAAATCCAGAATTCCCTGATAAATTGCTTATTGCATACAGCACTGCACAAGTGATGGATGTCCCTGGACAAGAGGGAACAAGCTTGAAGCAGGAGTTCACTCTGTGTGCTCTGCTGGAGGGGTGACTGTTCCCTGAGTTCACTCCACAACATTAAAAAGGAGCAAGGCGAGAAGCCCAGGGCACCCAGGCAGCACTTCCCTAGGCTTGCACACAACTGAGAAGTGCAGTCAAGCTACAAGCAGCTGCAAAAAGCACACAGGAAAAGTAGGGTCTCACCCTAAATCAACCTGGATATGAATGCTCCTGAACTGCCCAACAGACTTCAGACAAAAAGTGAATAACCATAAATAAAGACAAAAACCCATCCTTTCTCTGGGGTTTTCTGGTGACAGCCCTCCCAGAGCCTCAGGCTCATGCTGTGCCACCGGCTGGGGGTTCCTGTCTGCAGCTGCAAATGGAAAAGGCTGGGAAGTCCCTGAATCAGCTTCTGCCTCCTCAGTAGTGTACTGGGCTCACAGGAGGGAGGTTGGAAAGCCCTGTGGCAACATGACCTAGCTGGCTTCTGACAAGGTGAGAGCAGAACTGCCAGGGGAAGAAGGCAGGAATACAGCACATCCTGTTATTCCACATGCTTGAAACACAGGAAGCAGCCTGCCATCTCCTGTCTGCCACCCATTCTCCACAGGCCACGTGCACACAGACCACGCTCCTCTCAGAGCCACCCCACAGCTCCCATTCAAACCAGACCTTTCACTTCCCAGTACTCTACTGCTGCTCCCTTCCCCACCACTTCCTCAAGAGCTACTTTCTCCCTGGTTTAGGACCCAGGCACTCAAAGATTTGCATTTCCTTTCCCAGACACTGCCTTACACAGAATCTTCTGCATAATCCCTGCATCAGTCAAGATACTTCTGCAAACTGGATCCAGTGAAGAAACCCACTTGACAGCAGAGACAGCACAGCTCCCAGCAGCTCCCAGCCCTGCAAGTGTGATGGAAGGGTGCAGGGACCTCGGGTCTGACTGCATGGGACACCCACCTCCCTTTCCTCTCCCACAAGAGCTTCAAGAGCAATGCTGCAGCCAACTGTGGACCAGTGCAGCCCCAGTTTGGCAGCCTGCTCTGCATGAGAACTGCATCTCACTAACTCCAGCACTGCCAGCACAGAAGGTTCTCCACCGTGGCCTGCACGGCCCCTTAACCACAGAGGTGCCAACACGCAGCACTCCACAGTAAAGCTGCAGGTTTTACTCTGTGGGCTCCACAGGACATCTCCTCGGTGACAGGCTGGGTGACACTGGTAAGTGTCTCCTTGATGCCAGTACCCAACAGGGACAGAGTCAGCACAGGCTGCTCCCTTCCACCCAACCACCATCGAGTCAGAAACACTCCAGCACACAGCAGGTACCCTCACCCCTGCACAGGTAACACGCTGAGATGAGTAACTTACAGAGGTGTCTCCCCAGGGAAAGATGGGCTTCAAGTGCAGGAAAACCAGCCTCCCAGCAGAGGCAGGATAAGGTGGTTGCCTTGGAGATCATCATCTCCACTGCAATACAGATTAACCCCTTGGCTGCGGAGCCTGGACCAGCAGCAGTTGTCCCTGAGGCGCTGGCAGAGCAGCAGTCTCCCCAGAAACTGGTGCCCAAAGAGCACCCATGAAGTCCTGTTAACAACACACACAGCACAGGGCTGGAAAACTCACACTGGTTTGGAATGTGAGGGTGGACCTGAGTTCTCGAAGAGAGGCGTGGTTGGAAGGTCTAAGGGCACAGCAAAGCTCACAGACTCTGTTATGAGTTGTCTTTGATGATTGTACATTTCTGCCCCCAAGTGGGAGATGCAGGGGGGGCTGAGACACCCCATCCCAGTACTAAGGGCAGTTTAGGCACCTTAAGATCCTGAGGAATAAGATAAGCAAGAGAAAATCTGATGGTCTGACAGCACCGAGCTAGACAAGTGGGGCCAAAGTTAACTGTGCAGAGTTATCCAGCTTCCAGGAGGCCGGGTGGCCTTTCCTAGACAGATCTGCCATCAGGAACAGCAGGAACCTGTGTGACCAAACCCACCTTTTTGCAGTCCTGGCAGAAGACAGCCGTGCTGCCCAGCAGCCCGAGCAGCTCCCCGCAGAGCAGGCACTGCGAGAGCCCGTTCCCCATCGCGTTCTTCCTCATGTTCTCCAGCCTCTCCACCAGGCGCCTGCGGGGAGAGAGGCAGAGCAGAGGTCACAGCACTCACCTTGGAAATGGAAGCACCTGGTACTGAGGCTTGCCAAAAACCTGCAGACTGTGCTCCAGACTCAGCCTACCTCTGCCTCTCCTGTGCAGTTCTGGGCCCCTTGCTGGGACCATATGTACCTTCACTTCAGTGTCTGCACTCGGTGCTTCCTATCAGCTGGCTCTTGGTCTTCAGGAGATATAAACCCCTGTAAGACCATCTACCAACGTTCACCAAGCTCAGAATAATCAAACTGGGAACATCACTGAGAGGCCTGACTCAGCTAGTGGGCAGAGAGCTCACACAAAGAGCTTGATCCTAAACGCTTCAGGAACTCTGTGTCACTGGGGCCACAGTCTCAGCACAAACATTTCCTGCTTGTAGAGCAGGAAAAGCTTTTAATACTCAGAGCAAGGCAAGTCAAAAAGCACTGGGAAAGGGCAGAGGAGTTAGACCTGCCAAGCCCTCTCCATTTTTTCATGTCCCTGACAGCGGCACTGCAGGCACGACTTGGCCACATCCCATTAGAAGCAGGAAGGCCAGACTGAAGCCATCAGACCAAAATGAGCCTGGTTGCAGTACAGGAATGCCAGTAACTGCCCCCTGCTTCGCTCCACAGCCCACTTGGAAGGCAGGAAGCACATATGTATGCACAATGTCCATAGTAGCAGGACAAGGAAAGGGAAGGAAGGTAGGATAAGCAATTAGGATGCAGGATGTGGAGAGCATGCAGAGCAAGGCTGCTGTCACGAGATCACTGCTTGGCAATTTTCAGGCATCCATTTGTAGATGGGGACAGTAACATCCAGGTCATTTATCAGTGGCAGTGACCAGCCACAGCCATGTGTGTGCAGGAGGCTCAGGGAGGAAGTGATCCTGCTATCCATGCAATCCCACCCTCATTAGTGCTAATGTCCCGTCAACCAAGCCCCACACTGAGAGGAAGGCAAGGTCTGTTTGAAAGAGGTTCTGCCTGTGGTGGTGAGGTCAGACTGCACAGCCAGATCGAGCCATCATTAGTGGATTTATGATCCTCAACTTCGGCACAAGAGAACTCCCAGGAGTTAACAAAGGCATTTCAGAGAATGCTTCAGCACGGGAACAGCAAGGGTATCACTTGCTGCAGCTACAGCAACTACCACACAGGAACAACCAGCTCCTCAGGGTCACTCCCTGCTGCTGGGGTCTCCCATTTAGCACAGAAACCTCACTGTCAGTTCTCATCAGCCCTCATTAACACGCTCTGTGCAGGGAAGTGGAGAGGCAGGAAGCTGGGCCTGCTGGACACGGGGTGGGAGTCACTGGGGTTTCCTGTCTCACGAGCACAGAAGCTGCTGGGAAATGCTACAGGACTGCCCAACTCCCTGGCTTTAAGGCAGTGCAGGATGATCACAGACACAGCTGAGGCCAGACCGCCAGCAGGACTGAAAGCAAATGGAAATCTGCAGCAGCAAAAGGATGCCTGTAAATTAAATAATTCAAACTAGCAAACCCATCCAGAGGGCTCAGCCAACTAGAACATCAACTCATTCACTGCTCCAGGCAAAATCCCAGGGGACTGGTGCAGACGAGGGAAAACCTGACTGCACTGCCAGCAGTGGCCTCTGAGCCATCCGCCCACCAGCACTGGGCATCTTCCCAGCCCTCTTCAGAGCCACTGGGGCAGCTGCCTCAGCACAGGCTGCATTTTCCAGGGACTGTGTCAGGGCTGCAACCTCAGCAAGCCCTGAGGTGAGAAAGGCTCAAGACGTGGAGAGACGGAAAACATCACATCCTTCCCAGTGTTCGTCACCTCCAAACAAGCAACGCGGGAGGAGAAAATAACTGACCTAAGGGATGCTCTGACTGATGGAGGCGGAGCTCAGGCAGGTGGGAGAACCACCCCTCTGTGTGCTGACCTTTCCTCGGGAGGGAAGGGGACAAATGGACGTGACTGTACCCGATGCGCTGCTGCTCGATGATGTCCAGTTTCTCTGCCTTGCGGATGACTTCCAGAATGACCTCAAGCTCCTTCGGGCTCAGAGCCTGCGTCTTCCTCTGCTTCTCAGTCTGGAATGTGTGCACCGACCAGCCCGTCTGGAGCCTGTGGGAAGGGGTGGAGGGCAGGATTCAGCTGTGAAAGGAAAGCACAAAACCCCTGCCCTGCCCCACAGGCCAAACCTGCCAGGCACAGACCCACGTCAGCCTTTCACCAGAGGGGTCTGTTCCACGACTAACGCCCAAAGCAGGAGTCTCCTCTCACTGACCACGTCACTCCTCCAGCATCCCAAGTGCTGTGCTGTCTCTCCCTGCCCTCTCACTTCCCTTTCTGCTCCACTTCGTATTTCACCACTCCAAGCCCTCAATCCTGTTTGTCTCTGCCCATAAAGAAAACCAGTGCCCCTGGGAATGGCTACCCTACTCCTGGGGGTACCCTTGGAGAGGTGGGTGCTGATGCCAGACACCACAAATGCCAACAGCAGACTCTCAAACACGGGGATTACCTGCATCCTCCTCCCTCCAGATCACACATTTCTAAGGTCCTCCTTTCAAACACACAAATCACTGGGCATGCTTGGAAATATAAATTTGGCAACTTCCCTGCTTGGTCTAAGCCAGGTTCACATGAGGACTTCAGTAAACCACTTCCCTCTGTGCCTT
>NW_016690271.1:999619-1090420 GCF_001604755.1 Lepidothrix coronata | reverse complement strand
ACACAGCAGCTGATGTTTCTCCTTGGCTCACTTGGCGACAGGCAGGAGCTTTCACAGCTCAATTAATTACCATTCAGGAGGGGTTTAGAGGTCACTGGATAAAGTTATGGCTGCTAAGAGAATGCAGGGCACTCTCTGGCACAACTGTCTTACTGAGGCTTTCAGGTGCAGGCTGGAGAAGTGGCAGTGGTGTGCACTGTTCACAGCCAGGCAGTCCCCCCAAAATATGGGGTGCACTCCTATTTTCCAACACTCTGCAGCAGCAGGATGACCCCAGGGGTTCAGGCAAGAGCAGAGGTGGCAGCAGAGGCATGGTACCAGCTGCCAGAGAAGGAAAGCATCCAAGAAAGAAATGCAGTTCTAGTGCTTGACTCATCTCCCTCTTTAGGTTATGCAGCAATTTTAACTTCAGGGGGAAACGAGATCAAATGACAAGTTCCTAAAACAAAAGAGTGCTGCTGGCAGCTGGGGGATGCTATCAAATATATTTAGGGTGCTGCAGAGATACCAGCCTGCTTCCAGGCCCTTCCTTTCAGCCAGGGGAGGGCTGGTGGGACAGACTCCCACCACACTGCGCATTCCATGGCGGGCTGGCAGCCCTGAGCCCCAGCTTTGCAGGCTCCTGTCCCAGCAGGCAGGGTACAGAAGGGTCTGTGTGACAGGACAGCAGACCAGTGCTCCACACAGACACCAGGAAAGGATTCAGGGCAGAGCTGAGGCTGGAAGGAGAGGAGGAGGGTGACGAGGACTCACTTGGCTCGCAGTGCCAGCTGCCGGTCGTTGGGGCAAACCCACTGGCCCGTCCCGCTCCCGAAAATCATGTCAGCCATGGCACCAGGCTGGGCAGGAGTGGCAGGGATCACACCTGGAAGAAGCAAACATCAGCACGGAGCACAGCTGTCATTCCACCCCTGAGAAAGCACAGGGCAGCACTTGGCAGAGCCTCATTGACCACCCCAGAGGGCCACTCTTCCAGCAAACCAAAGGGAGGTGATCTGCTGGCATCTCACAGAGGGGAAGGAGACAGACTCTCACCCACAGACAGCGATAAAAACATACCATCATCCTCATAAAATGTAAGCTAATAAATATCTTGAAATACCTTGAAGGCAAGGCTGGAAGTTTAGATTTTATGGTACTCTCAAAAAAAAGCCAGACACTCTTTGTCAGTTCTGATTTTTCATTTCAAACTAGAGAAAAGCGTAGTCTGTAAGAATAATCCCTGCCTTCCCACCTCCAGAGCCCCAATGCTGCAGTTCTGACAGAAAAAGCCATGCTAAAAGGACATAAAGAAGCTACAGTTGCCTTTTTCTTTTTTACCTCTTAATGGGGTAACAAACAAAAACCCACGCTACAATCAGCATGAATAGTGGCAAGTCATTTAGTTCATTAAAACTGCCTCCATAATAGCCTGATATTTATAACTACAGCCTACAACAGCAGCTTGTTTGCATTCTCTGATGCTGAAGACAGCACCTCTTGCAGCAGATCTCCTGCTGTGGCTCCTGTCCCCGGCACGGTCACACCAGTGATTCCTCGTGTTTAGTGACAGTTTCACTGAACTGATCGGTAAAGGCAGCAAGAGCCAACCTCCCTGTGCTCATGGGAGAAACATTCCCAAAGAAACTCTGCAGCTAAGCACTTGTGAGTCCTACCACGGCAGCCTGGGTGAACGGAAAGCACCAGGGGACCGGCACAGCCAAAAGATTTCAGTGGATGCACAACTAGACTTGATGTACCAAGCTTTTAACCAGCTGGCTTTGGTCTCCGGCAGAGCGAGTGTCTCACAAGCCCTAATGCATAAATTTCCAGGTATTAATACTCACCTTCCCCAGAACAGACACTTGCCAGCTTTGAAACCATACCTGCTGGGCAGAGATAACGTGTTTAATGCTGGCAAACAGAAATAAGATACAATGGCAGGAAGGTGCATCCCCTGCCAACTGTGCCGTAGTTCCCGAGCAAACACTTGCTCCAGTCTCAACCCACAGCACAGTTACCAAGCAGTGCCTGTGGGTCAGTGCTGCACCTACCCTTGCTATCTGCTGCTGACACACAGAGCTCTCTGCATGGAGATGCACAGGGGCATCTACAGGCTGATGGCCTTGGCCCTGTTACACAGGCACACACACAGCTTGTGCACATCCATCCCTCCCCCTCCCTGTGCTGAGCTTACATGTGCCACACATGCCACGCTCACCCCCAGCACAGAAACACTAACCTGTGTCAGAGAACTGACAGCTCCCTCTTGCCAAACCCCACGGCAGCCCTGAGAGCCAAACCAGTTACTAACAGTGAACCAGTTCTTTCTTCTCTGACCATCTGATTTTTGGAAAGAGTCCGAAAACTGAGTGATTTCAACAGGCAGGAGAAAAGAGGGAAAATTCCACATGGAGCACAGATTTCTTTCAGAGCAAAGGGACAGATCTATAAAAAGGGTGAGGGCTCAACACAACTCAAACTGTACAAGTGCAACCCGAACTGTGCAACTGCGCAAAGTGAAGCATGGAGGAGATAGGAAGCTGCAGGAAAGAGGGTTGAGACAGGAAGGACAGACAGAAGTGTCACTTTCACTTTTTTAAACCTTTACTACATTAGTTAAGGTGATCACTTTTGAAAGTGAAGAAATCCTTGAACCCTGGCACCTTCAATTTACCAAGTGCTTTCCCCGCTCTGCTCAGCGCTACACATGCTGTGCGTTTGCATTTCCATTTGGTCCCAGAACACCTCGTGCTCTTTTCATCTTCTCCACGATCTCAAGCGAGGAGAGAACACCTTCCCCACACACATCCCCCAGCAGCTCACACACAGGGGAGCAATCAAGCATGAGCAGCAAAAGAATACAGCAGCTCCCGCCCCCGGGGCAGGGTTAGAAGAACAGAGAAGCTACAATTTCACACAGAATGGCTGACCTGGGATTTTCCAGAGATTTTCTAAGCCTGTGATGTGTGGTTACAGGATTATATGCACATGTAGCCCCCCACACATATGCATATATTAAATTACTCTTCAGCTGCACCACGTATTCCTCCCTCCCACTCGGGCACACCTGAGGAATAGCACAGCCCACACTCTGCGTCCACTGGCGAGGCTCAGTGCACACACCGTGAGCGGCACTCGGTGCCTCTGGGATGGATGTTTAGCATAAAAGCTGGAGCTGGAGACGAGCCCCACATCACAGCCAGGGCAGGGGAGTTTGCTTTGCCAGCAGCTGAGCTTTCAGGGCGGAAAGCTGTGCTGAAAACATCTGCCCCTCCTCAGCAGAGCTTTATCTGCTCTAACAGAGCTGAAGGCGAGTCAGAACAGAGCACATCAGCTGAGCATTTTTCTCAGGAGAGACCTAAATGCATTCTCCAGCCTCACAGCACAGTGAGCTTTGCTCAGCGTGACTGAACAAAAACAAGCAATGTCATGCTCTTTTGCCTCTTGTTACTCAGCATACGCTTTCTGTTCTCCACCATTCCCTGAGCACCATCTGCAAAGAGAGGAGGAATAAAAAGCATTGCCTGAAGAGCCATCATATCCCAAAACAGTCTTCAGGGAGATTATTCCCTGAAATATTTACAGGAGTATTTTCTTCTGGTGGCATCAGGATGTGCTGTTTCCTCTCATCTAAGCTGGCTCTGCAGTTGGCTTTGCACCTCGGCCTCTGAAAAAAAGCCTGGTGGGGAGTGACACAACTATCTCAGAGAAGGAAACAAGAATGGGACACAGTCTGCTGGGGCAGAAGCAGGACTGGAGGGAAAGGACTATCTCTCATGGGCATGGGAATGATGCCAGAGGAGTGGTTTCCATCATCTGGAAGGGATGAAGCATCCTCCCTCTTATCTCTGTACAGGACAAGAAGTACAGTGGAATCAGAAACACCAAGATAGCAAAACCACAGCAGCCTGGGGAGTCCTTTCCATGGGCTGTGGGGAAATATCCCTCTCTTGCAGTCTCTTGCACTCTCTCTCAAAAATACTCCACTTAGCACTTACCTCACCCAGCCATCCCCTCCCTGTCCTCCTCTCAACAGACTTAAGGAAGGGTAGAAGCAGCCAGTGAGAGAGCAAGAGAAATCCACAGCTCCTGGCCCACCTGCCAGGACACTGCCTACAGAACAAAGGGGTGGCACAAGCACTTAGTGTTACAGAAAGAAAACTTCCCAGTCCAAGATTCTGCTTTTTACTTGAATTCAGAATTAAAAGGGAGCTCTTACCAATATTATGACCTGCTTTAAAAGCACTCCACCTGTTTGTTCCTTTCCTATGATGGAGGAAGTCATGTGAAACAAAACCTCATTAAATCTGAGTCCACCTGGCTGCCCTGGGCACAGAAGCACAGGGGAGCTCTGCATGGAAGGAGTTCTGCCCTGCACTGAGCCAACCCTTCACGTGGAGCCTGGAGCATCCTGGAGGATGCAAAACCCAGCACATCTCTGCCTGCAGCTCTGCTTCTGCTCTCCCCACGATAAGACTTGTGCTCTTCAGCCAGAGAACAGGGCATCTGAGAACATGACTTCAGTCTGGGAGGGAAAAGTCTTCCAGTGAGGTCTGAGCAAAGGGAACGAGGGCAGGCAGACACAGCCCTTTGAACTGATGCTCTTCAAAGAATTTCAGGCTCTCCTGCGAAAGAAGACCATTTTCCTCAGCAAAACAGCAACGTGAACATCATGTATCTTTACCTCAGTGACAGAACACAGTCACAGCAGGTCATGCCAAAGGTACAGTGAGCACAGTACCTGCTATCTGACCACTTCCAAGAGCAGAGGCTTCAAGAAGAGTGTAAGAGTAGAGCACAACACAGCAATACTTATCCAGAATACCCTCTCAGCCTCCAGAGATTCCTGGATCATGCACTCTGTGAGCCAGGTTGCAGCTCTGTATTTAACACCCCTAACGTTTTTCTATCCCAAATTTATCAGCTTGCTTTTTCAGCTCGTGTACTTTTAGCACCATCTCGCTACACCAAGTCCCTTCCCTGCTCCTCCACCTCGAACACATTTTGACTTTACCTTGACTACACCAAAGTTAAAACTGGAGGGTCCTGTCGACATTGAGGCAGTCGCTGCAGCAGAAACACCTCCCCACACAGCGACAGCACAGCCTGCCCCAGCCCTCCTGCAGCTGGGCTGATTACAGGTGCCCACGAAGCATTAATTCCTCAGAGCCCTGCAAATACAAAAATATCCTACCCAGGCCCGTGAAGAGCTCTCCAGTCAGCTTTCATTTGCCTGCTTATTTCAGCTGAGCAGCGCGTGTCTGTATTAATTTGTTTGCATAGGAAATTAATTAGGCAATTTTTTTTTAAATACTTCATTTAAAAAAAATCAAAATTAAACAGTTGGCCAGGGACAAGTCCCCAGTTCCCAAGGCGTGCTGTGCCGGTGTAATTAACCCGCCTGCTTCCAGGGCGTCACCTCCCCCAGGACTCCCAGTTTGCATCAGGTACCTGCTGGGCTGTTTTTCCTTTTAGCGGCTGCTCCCTCAAAGAAGCAGTGTAATTACTCTCTGCTCTGCTCACCAGACCCCATTATCCCCGGGAAACCTTAGCAACTAAGTGAGTGTTTGCTCGTGTTGCTATGACAGAGGATAAATGACTGGCGGAGATTGATAAGGTTAACCCAGCCCCTGCCTCCCGCCCACCGGCCCGTCCCTTTTCCTCCCAGACACCGGGGAGACAAGGGCGAGCAGGCAGGGAAAGGCCATTTACTCCAGACGCAAGTCTTCCCCTCATGATTTAAAGATCCCAGTGCCACGGTTGTATTTCAAAGCACACGGCTGTTTTGAAGCGACAGAATAACCCTCGGGGCTGTCGAAACGTGGCAGAAGACACGCACTTGACTTTGAAGATCTGGCCAAGTCTCAGAGCCAGAGCAGGGCAGTAACTGTGGCTGTACAAGTGCTGGCTGAATCAGGGCTTTATAGAAGTTTTTCTCACACACAACCCGCTTTGAACTGCCCGTTCACACTTACATCTAGCAGTTTGTCAGCCCCTTCAGTGGCACAGGAGCCTTCTGTAAGCATCAATAAAATGCTATAAAATGATTTTAATAAGGGCTAAGCAGGCAGGAAGCACAAGAGTGGAGCCAGGTGATCCCCATCATCTCCTGCTCCCCTCTCTCAGGCAGGGAGACACCCAGGCACAGGGGCACAGCTGAGGAACAGCCTTTTGTCACTCCTTACAAGTCCTCACAGCAGCACAAACCCTCAGCAGCCGAGGGAGAGCCAAGAGACACAAAGAATCCAACACGATCAGACTTGACTCGCAGCTCTGTGGCTTGGGCCAAAACACAATGTCCAAATAAACACCACAAAGCCTTGGCAAGCTTTGGGACAACAACTTAAGAACCCAATCAGACAGACTTTTTCCAGTCTGTCTCACCATGAAAGCTCAATCTAAGCAGCATCAGCGCCAGCAAAACAGGCAGAACCTCATTCAAAGCCTCATTCAGTCAATTCTGGTTGGCCCAGACCAAATTAAACACCAACTGGCTGCAGCACACAGCAACTGAGAGGTGTCGTTATCACATAAGGCCAAGCTGGCAAAGGAGCAAGTAAGGATGAGGTTTGAGAGGAAAACAAAGAATGTTTCCATACACCAGAGCTGCTTCCCAATCCTGGCAGCAGTGACAAGAAGCCTAACTGCTTTTAGGATGGAGCTTATAAAGAGTTTATAAAATACAATGCCCTGGAGGTCCCTGCCAGTCCTACAAGTGGGAAGATAAAATCAACTCTACAGGAAAGCCAACATACACTACCAACAACCCTTTATTAATGAGAGGCACTTGTTAGTGTGGCTACTTGATATATGGTAAGCTATAAAAAAACCGTTTCTTGCCCAAGAAAATCAGTCTTCAGCGCCCCAGCACCCTATGATGCTGGGGAGAAAAGCCAGCACTGTTCCACCTGCCAAGGTGTATCTTTATTTATCAGACTTTGGACTTATTTCCTCCTGATCCCCAGCCAGGCAGGTGCGTTATGCAAAGTGAATAATTCATGAAGACAGCAGGCTCTTTCTGACAACCTGCTGGGGCAGGTTGATCTGGTGTAGGCCTGGGAGAAGCAAATTAGCATCTAAATGGCCAATTAGAGAAACTCATTTCACTATTCTGATATGCTAAAAAGCTCAGGAGGCCTTAGCTGAGGGTTGGCGTGTGCAATCCGCACCTCCCAGCCTCCAGAGAAGCATCAGGTTTCTTAGAAAAAATTGGACACAGTAGGGAACCACTGGCCCGTGTTTGTCAAGGAATCCCTTGCAGAAGAACCACATGCCAGCCTGTTCCACAGGTAACCTCAAGTGAAGCAGGAAAAGCACAGCTCAGGGCCAGTGGAGGAACTCTGCTGAGCAGCCTGACCCCAGACCTTGCCAAAAACTCCCTGTCCAGCACAGCTCTGAGCCACAGGCCTGCCAACACATGTGGAGGATGAAATAGCCTTTCTCAGCATCCTTAAGGTACAGTACTGGTTTTAGGCATCCTAGGAAGCTTTTGAACAACACAAGCACGGCCACTTCAAAGACCTTTATCACCCTTTGTTGGTACAAGCAAAAAGAAAAGTCATGGACTTTGACCAGGCCCTGGAGAGTACCTGACTCAACCTGAAGCAAACCAAAAACTCTGAGGTGGGCACATACAACAGCACCACCACCCTGTGCCAGAGTGCCTAAGAACCACAGCAGTCCATCCTGCATCAGGTGCACGTGGCTGTCCCCGACACGCGGGAGCCCAACAGACCTGGCTGATAATTTTTTCCATGGAGCACGTCGCTTTCAGCCTCCCACTTCGGGCTTGTTTCCCTCCAGACCTTTGCCACTTACAGTCAGTCCCCTTCAGGGGGCTGAATTCCACCTGAATTCACAGAACGGCTGGGGTGGGAGGGGACCTCTGGAGATCACCCAACCTCCGGAGCAGGCTGCACAGGGCACATCCAGGCGATCAGCTCACTCCGCTGTTCCTCCTCTCACAGAGACTTTCCCACCTGTAGAGCGCCGGCTCTGAGTGCCCAGGCCCCTCCTCAAAGCTCCCCGGTCCCAGCCCACCCGAACCCACGGGCACGGCCCTTTCCTTGGTGTGACACGTACCTGGCAGCCGGTAGGGACCGAGCCCTGAAACTCTGCTCAAACTCCGCCCGGAGCGCCCGTGAGGCCCCGGCAGAGCCGCGCCCAGCCGAGCCGAGCCTAAACTAAGCTAAGCTAAAGTAAGCTCAGCTGAGCCGAGCCGCCCCGCCCGGTCCCCGGCGCGGCTCCCCCCGCGCACCCACCTGAGCTCGGGCCTCGGTCGCGGCCGCTCCGCGGAGCCGCCGCTGCCCCGGCGGGACGAGGCGGAAACGGAGCGAACCCGGAGCGCTCCCGCACCGCCCCCGCCCGCCCCCCGCGCGTCCCCTGGCGGCCACCGACCGGCCCCGACGGGGGCTGCGGGCACGGATGGATGTGTGTGTGTGCTGGGAGCGGCCGGAGGGGATGCGGGCAGCGCCAGAGGCGCGCCGGGAGCACGGACAGATGTGCGGCTGGGTCCGGCCGGAGGGGGTTCAGGCACAGCCAGATGTGCGCCGGGACCTGTGCGGGGCCCCGGGCACCGCCGGAGGTGCGCCGGGAGAGGAGCGGGGGTGCAGGCACAGATGTGTGTGTGCTGGGAGCGGCCGGAGGGGATGTGGGCACAGCCAGATGTGCATTGGGAGTGGGGATGTGGGCACACCAGCTGTGCACCGGGACCTGTGTGGGGCTCTGGGCACCTCCAGATGTGCGCCGAGAAGGGGCGGCGGGGATACAGGCACAGCCAGATGTGCGCTGGGAGAGGCTGGAGGGGTTGTGGGCACAGCCAGATTTGTGCTGGGAGCAGAGCAGGGCAGCGGGCACTGCCACATGTGTGTCCCATAACACCCACGGGGAAAAAAGCACCAAACTATAAACAAGGAAAGGCCGTACCAAAACAAACCCGAAGAAACCCCAAACAAGGAATTCTCCAAAACAATACCAAGAAACCCCACCCTCAAAACAGAAACAAGTGAAACAACCTCCAACCAAACAAAAAATCCAACCAACCAAAACCTCCAAACACAAACCTACCCAAACAAAACAAACCTTCTAAAAACCATAAAACCCTAACAAAAACCCCCAAACTCAAAACCTCGAAGTTAAACAAACAAACAAACAAACAAACCCCAAACCTTAAGAAACAAACAAACAAATCACAGAAAAATGGAAGCTCAGTACAAAAATTAACTTTTCAGGGGTAAGAAAAAAATGTTCAAACCAAGAACAAAAGGTGACCTGCCAAGTCAGCCCCAGGACAGCCATAGAGAGCTTGGAATTTTAAAACTGAAGGGTCCAAATCTGCTGAGTGATCCCAATAAGATTTGCTGGTAACAGCAGCAAAATTTGGTCTTGTGAAGAGACAACCTGGGATCATGTAGTGAGTCAACAGAAAGTCACAGGAACACAATTAGTCCTTTGCACAAGCCCGAGAACACAGAAATTCAGGCTCATTACTGTCTAAATGTCCAGTGGATGCTGTAAGTAAATTTGCCATGTGACAGGAGGAAAAGAGGAAGGAAGAGAAAATAAATCCTTAGCCTGTGTTTTCACTCTCTGTTCAGAGCCTGCTCTTGAGAAATCTGCAGGCCCTACAAGCCCCATCGTTTCCAGACATCCACCAGACCTCAGGGGAAGCTGAGGGACCCTCAGTCACCTTTCACTTAAATGGAATTCAAGTCTGAGCATATATTTTACTTTTTGGTTTAGGCAACTGTTGAAAAATACATCAGAGGAAGCGGTTTGCGTGAACACAGAGCCTGGATTTCTGTGGAAGAAAGCACTTGACGATGACATTTCACACCAGGGTAGTTCCTCCACAGTCAATAATATAAATAAATTAAACACACGGTTCAGCCAACTTCAGGAAAAAGATAAATTACCTTATTTAACCACCTGTACTGGCAGGGAAATGACACATCTCAGAGCCTGCATCCCTTCTGCTGCTGAATTTGCTCGTCAGGATCCTCACAGAACCACAGATTCTTCAGAGTCTGACTGCAAGGCTGGGCCCTGGTAACTGGAGTCAGAAAGAATAAATATGACATTGCATTAAAAAATATTTAAAGGCTAAATACAAGTTTGATCTTTCATAGCACAAAGTCAATTTTTAATATACTCATTTCTCAGCACTTCCAATTCCACCCGAAGGACCCTTCAAAACCACTCTTTTATCGATGATGAGTTTCACTGAATTATTCACCAGATCTCAGCTGCCTGAGGTTTTAAATGTGACAAGGACAGTAACAGAGAACAACCTTCTCCCCCTCCTCCTGCAGGCCTCCCAGTGCTGCTGACAGGGGCACCGTGGGTGCCCTGAGCTGATCCCATCTTCTCTCAGCACACACTGGCACACCAGGAACAGCCTCCTGTGTCACCCTCGGACCGGCACATCCTTCCAAAGATGGAAAATTAAAAAAAATCACCTTTTCTGGAGAGTTGCTAAACTCGTGGGTGTGAAGTTGTCCCTCAGAAGAACTGCAGGTGTTTAAAAGCAGCCCTACTGTACACCAAAAGGATCCAAAGTGTAACAATCCTGGAAATTATTCCCAGTTTGGACACTGGGCTCATAAGCAGGGTCTGGGCTCCCATTCTCTGCCATGTCAGAACTAAGATGTCCTGCTGAGCTGATTCCCACAGCTTGGCTGTAATCTCTGGTTTATCACAGGGTACTTCAGGTGGGGGCTCTCATCCTCTATTAAGCATTTGCACATGGGTTCCAGGTGGACAATTAGCATTTTAATACTCAAATAATATTAATTATGAGCTATTTTAAACACACAGAGGAACCAAAGGCCAAACTGGCCCTCTGCTTATCTCCGAATGACCATTTTCCAGGGACACGGGCTGACAACTGGGGAGGATCTGCCTCAGCCAGGGCTGTTTGGCACTGCTTCCCCATCCCCCTGACTGCTCCAGCTCAGTCTAGCTGCTTCACAGTTCACAGCAAGAAGGCCAGGGATTTTCTCCAAGCTGTTACTCTGATTGCAATCCTCTGATTCAATTTGTATTCGCCCATCTAATTACCATTCCTTAATAAAAATGTCAATGATTCTGTCCCTAATCTGAACCAAAAAAATCTTGTCTGTGAGGCACACCTGCTCAAGGATACAAGACAAAGCAAGCGTTGAAAGAATACTGATGCTTCATAGCAAATTAGGTTGCTTATTTTGACCTGTTTTAAAGAATAATTCCAAATTCTGATCACATTTCCCTTGCAAGGGCAAGGCTCAGGTGTAATTCCCCTTTCCTTGTTCGTGTTAAGCCTACAGCATCCACAGTACCACTTCACAAGACTTCCTCTAGTAGCCCAAGTGGTAAGTCTATACATGGCTTCCATGCCTCTGTGGCACAGGAACATGATGCACATTTGGGAATAAACTGGTTCCATGGGGAAATCTAGAGGAATTTCTCAGTGTAGTTGCATTTGAAGTCGAAAAGTGCACCAAGATTTGCCTGGGGGTGATGCCCTTTCAGAACAACATTATCTGCTGCCAGGGGCACCTCACAACCCAGCATCCTCCCGGCCTCCTGCAGCAGCAGAAAGGGCAGGTTAACCAGGAGAACATCGTTCCTATCCATCCTGCTATTCCAGTGAGGAGCTGTCAGAATGTTTTCTTTGTGTGTAGCTCAGCCACTCCCACCGGGCTCTAATTTTGGCTGGCAAGTCAGGTTTTATCATAATAAAATTAATGACAACCCCCACTTGTCATTAACAACAAGTAATCCCCTTCCCTCAGCTGTTCTCCAAAAATATCCCACTCACTTCTCAGTCTGGATGAATTATTTACATCCCATCACTGCCGTTGTCGTTTTCCTTGTCTTTTGCCCTGTGTCACCATCCCTTTTATCCACATGCAGGCTTTGGGGGACCTTCTGGCTGCAGTACAGCATCAGCAACAACCATCAGTGAGAACCCCTGCTGCTGATGCCATGGAATCAGACCATTAGCGACAGTCGGAGCGGGATCAGCCATGGGAGCAGCCTGTGGGAGCCTGATTCCATCATAACCTGTCCGAATGCAACCGCCAGCGCCTGCCAAGCTTCACGTCTAAATAGATGAGAAGGAGAGAAGGGAAGAGGCAGGGAGGGCAAGAAAACACCCAAAGAGGATTAAACCACGTATTATTCCCAGGGAGAGAATGACAAATAAGAGGAGCGTTGCTTCAGCAGCGGTTCCTGGAGCTCCCGTGGTTTTCGTCCGGGTTCACCTCTGAAGGAGATGTGCTCCCTCACTGTGAGGGTGTTGCAGCACTTCCCACCACCACACACAGCAAGGGCAGGAGGCCTGAGGGTGCACCAGCCCCAAAAACCTCGGGAGAGCTGTTGCTGCCTCAGGAACTGGTTCTCATGTACCCGGCAGTAGGAGAGGTGAAGGGAAAAGGTGAGGTGGAAGGGAAAGGTGTGGGAAGGAGGTGGAGGAAGAAGGCACTGAGGTAGGGGGAAGATGGAAGGGCAGAACCTGAGGAGAGGTGGAGGGGGAGGGCACTGAGGGGAAGGAAGATGGAGAGGGGTCACAGACAGGCCGTGCCAGGGCTACGGACCTCCCTTCCCCTGCTGCATTCCAGGCTTGATGTCAGCTCTGGGAGGCCATGCCAGGGTGGCTGCAGGTCCCTGTGGGCAGGAGAGTGGTGTGGGCAGGCAGTGGAGGGCAAGGGGCTGCCCAGGACCCCCTCCACCACCCGGGGCTGGCACGAAGCCACCATGGAGAAAAAAGCCACCACAAGGAAGCACCACCACCACCACCATGAGGGCAGGTGAGCTGGAGAGAAAAAAAACAGCCCTTCCCAGGAAACCACAGATGGTTCTTTAAAACCTTTTACTGAACCCGTAGCCCGTTCATACACATAGTTTCACATGTAGCTACAAATCTATAAAAAAATACTGAGTGCGTGTAACTACACCGCATAAGCAGTAGGAGGCATAAGGCATCTGTCAGGAAGTAGGAAATTTCATAAACTGCCTGAGATTTGGGATGCTGTAAATATTTAGTGGTTTTCTTTTGGTGAGCTACACTATATTTGTTTAAATATTCACCGTTCCAGGGGCGTGAGTCACGGCCCTGCTCTAAGTTCCCATCAGTGGGGGTGAGTGGTTGTTAAAACTACAGAGAGGGGAGGCTAATTTCCATGTAATTCCTTCCATGTTAAGGAATACTTCCATTCACTTCCAGTATCTTAGTACAAAAGGTGCCTGAGAGTTTCCAGAAATTGTACTATTAAAAAAAAAATATAAATCACATGGCTTGCTGCATTAATGGATAACAGCTTAAAAAAATCCCCAACAACTAAGAATCAATTTCCTGCCTAAATAGAGTCAGGCAAGCCCAGTGAACTTGATGCCATTGCAGAAGTGCTATTAATGCATTAACAGCCTCCATAAATACATTTTACAGGTGTGAGAATCGCTAAGTTAGCCAATTGGAAAAATATATATTTCCCACTTAAAATAAGATTTTTGGGCCATTAATATTTTCCTGTAGATTTGGTTTCTTATTAATGGCCACATGAAGGCACAGCAAGCAGTTTTCTCATCATTCTTTTTATGAAATAAGCAGGAGAGCCTCAGAGGCACTGCTTACAGTTTTGCTAACAGCATTTATCACTTTAACAGATAAAAAAAGCAGAAAGCAGCGGGCCCACTCCCCTCCAGTGCTTAAAATCCCAAGTCCCAGGAGGAACCCTGACTCAGCCCAAGGTACTGCAGAGGAGAATCAGGGAGATGCAGAAATAACAAAGGTCGTGGCATCAACTTCCACCATTTTGGATTCTAGTCAAGCAGAGGAAGGTCTTTCAGCTCAGCTTAGTGAAAGCCTTTGATGGGAGGGGATTCCTGAGGATCCCGAAGCAGAGGAGGAAAGGCTGAGTGTCTGTGAGGTGAACAGAAGGAAATGGTAGGAGTTGTGTATCCACCCTGCTGAGCCCTGCCCAGCTGCCAGGCATTCCCCATCGCTCCATCCCAGCCATCACACAGCAGGTACGGAAGATTGCTGCAGTTATTCTCCGGAAAAGTGAGTGTGAACTGGTCCTGAACGAGCTGGCACAGCCTCTGAGCTGCACCAGTGGTGCCACCCAAAAATCTCAATGCCTCCAGTAGCTTCGTACTGACCACTCACTGTCTACATCATTTATATTGTAGAAACAAACCAACCTGTTCGTTAAAATAGGGGTGCAACTCAGATTGCTCCCAGCAATTAAAAGTGCTCCTTTCCACGCTGCCTGCTTGTCCTGGAGTATCTCTAGTTACTGCTGTTAGTTTATTTCAAAATAATACTCACTGCATTACACTTGGGCTTTCCAGGTATTCCCATTGTTTCCAGGTATTCCCGTTGTCCATTGCTGGTTTGTGGGCAGCTGAGGGACCAGACACCTTGTCTGGAGGCTGAAATGATTTGCAGGCACATGGACTTACCTTACTCAAGACTGAGCAAGCTGCAAAGTCGGGATGGGAATCCAGCCCTCTCCTCCTGGCTTGTGATCCAGTTGTTAGATGCAGTGTTCCACTTTTTAATAAAAATTCATTGTATCAGACCCTCAGATGCGATGTTGTGGAGAAGCACAACAGATGCACAAGAAAAATGGAGCACATCCATAACAGGGTTATCCTTGGCATATCTAGGTAGCAACTAGAAGCCCATTTGGACAATATGAATTAAAAATAATTCCAGCAGTCAGCTGCCTTCTGCCTTTTACTTCCCTACTTCAAATTCTCATAGTAAAGGAACTTTCATACAGAGTGTTATGACAATACTCGAGGAAAACAGCCCAGGCCACGCTAAGGAAAGTATTTGGAAGTTAGGTGACACATGTGAAAGGAGAGAAAGTTTCCCTGAAACCCCCCTGAAAGACACCGTTGCGATTTTAAAAAGTTTCTTCTTAATGGCTCTTCCAATAGACTCTTTTATACAGAATTGATGTTTATATTTGGCTTTTCCCCCGTTTAATACTTTAAGCACTGCAGGATACCCTGCACAGCCTTTCGCAGGAGCAGCGGCTTCACAGCTCCCCAGATTCCAATAATGTCATTACGTGCAACTCTGGAGCTTTTCGCAAGCAGATAACCAGATGAACAATAAAAAGTAAGCAAAAAAATCCCATTAGGAATTAATTAACTGATGTTCAATTGCATCCGCTCCTGCCCTGCCGGAGTCACTAACAAAATCAGCACGCCTGCAAATTCAGAAAGGTTGGAAGAACAGATTAAGCATCCAGAAAAACACCACGGCGTTTCTCTCAACACAATAGTTTATAACCCTCTATTTTGTTTTTGTAAAGTTTAATGCGCAACACATTTCAGTCTTATTTTTATGCTGTGTTTATTAATGTAGCATTTGAGCATCGACATTTTGGAAATAAATTCCCGCCCGGTTAAATACGTGTTATATTTGAAAGGGATTAGTTCTTCACTTATAGGATATGCTGAAATCCATACCAGAAACTCTTTAAAAATAAAACTGTACCAGATGAACGGCTCAAACACGTACTGGAGAGGATTTTCAGCTGTCTTCAAAGCACTTAATCAGTGTCTTGCTAAACTGACAAAGCCACAACATTTGGCATTGGTTTGGGGTTTTTTTTAATATAGAGAGTTTTATATAGGAAACACCCTCCCAGAATATGTAAACAACAGTAACACATGACAGAAGAGAAAGGAGGGGAGCTGGGATTGGCAAGACATATTATGTATTTATTTCTAAGTAACTACCACAATAAACACTGAAAAGCTTTGAATGAAAAATAGAGACTTCCCCACAGGATGGTTTTCAGATCATTTATTACCAATGAAGTAAAAGACAAATTGAAAGTCAGAAGGAGGGGGTGAGAAACATCACAGACATCAGAACACTTGCACAGAGCTAATCAGAGCTTTGCAAATGTTGGAACATAAATAATTTAAAAGGTATCTCTACCAATTAAAATATGTTTAAGAGGTACATATTTAAGTTTGCTTGCTTTATAAAAATCAGGTGCTTTATAGCCTAAGGGTCCTTTTGTTTCTAGCTAGGGACAACTAATGATTACAACTTAAAACCACCTCCTCTTAGACCTCCTGCAAATGAATTCACTGGAAGAGCGTTGTCAGAGCAATTCAGGGTCCACGTCCTTCCAGTGTCCCGTGTCCAACCAGATGTTTCTGGAGCAAGGTACAAGGAACAGCAAAGCAACGGTGCAACAGCTTTCCCACAGGGGATTCTGTCCGTTGGAAACCCCGCAAGCTCCGGGGTGAGTTGTGTCTTCCGTTGCACCACAAATACGTCTTGGGGCAACATTTAGGGGGGAATTGCAACATGAACTTAAGACACATCTCCTCCATATTGTAGTCTGAAACCAACGTGTTTAATAACAACATCGTGCTGCTCTTAACTCCGGAGCGCTGCCTACCTGACTGTGTCCTCTGTCCTCCTGGAGCTGGTTTGGGATCTCAGAGGCAAGTACCAAAGGTTAAGGATGTTCTGTTCTGAGCTAATAAATAAGTAAAAAACCATGACAACAACAACAACAACAAAAAAAACCAACCCAAACCATACAAACTGAAGGCTTCCTTCCTGCTGCATTCTTCTTCTCCCAAATCGTTTCTGTTCCCTGGATTGCACTTCCACACCACTCATCGCACTTGCACAAACGCGCGTTAAGTACAGCTCAAGAACAGGCTCCCGAGGTTTAACTCACCACTGACAAAACTCACCCTTGGGGCCATGCACTACCCAAGCCCTCCTTAAAAGCAGCTCCAGGACTGGTGTTGCACCACACAGTGACCCACACCTCCGAGGAGTTTTGGAACACGTGGAAAAGCTGTGCCCAGCTAAGACAAGCCGACCAGGTGTTTCCGGGCGACTGCTCCCCATGTAACCCGTGCCCCCAAAAGCAGATGCTCTCCACACTACACTGCGCTCCATCAGTACAGGGAAAAAAAATCTGGGAGAAGAAGGAAACCCCTCCGTCTTATTTCCATCAAAGCACACGATAAACTAACGTACACAACATCCAGACAGACCTTCATGGTGCCTGAAGCTATTCCCTTTGGTCCCCAAATCAGCATGCACTTGGGACTGGAGGGGTTATTCGGCACCTACAGACAGGCTACCCCACTCCAGTGACATCCCGGATACCAAAGTCCAGCGAGGACACAGAGAAGCTCAGCGGGGAAGCAGAGCTACAGCCCTGGATTTCGCTACGCGCTAAAAACCTGCCCGTCCTTTGCTGCCATCGACCTCCTCACAACCTCCGCCACGACAGCGTCTCACACCTCATCCCAGCACCTCCTTTGCCGTTCTAGGTCCCTGTGTAAACATTATCTGAAACTTGCCTGGTTAGAGCTCCCTCAGAGCAGACAGTTCCATGTCGGTAAAAACAAGGCACTTGCGGTTTTTCCGCCTCCGCACTGTCAAGGCCCGACTCTCCAACAACACGGGGATGATTTTTGGCCTGGATCATTTTAATCTTTGGTACAAGTCCTGCTACGCTCACACAAATGTGTGTTGCATGGACCACTGCGCTGCTGAAGTTGTAAGAACAGAGGATACCTCACGCTGTTCATCCAAAGAATTGGAATTGCCCGAATTTGCCTGAAGCTGCAAAAGCAGTTTATCTCCTACGCTACTCAGAATTCCTCTTCTTTCCAATTTACGCCTTCAACCAAGACATGAATGCCACATGATAGCGCTTTTGTAACCTATTAAATTCAGAATTCCGGATTTTTCTGTTAGCTTTTTCCAGGAATTTCCAGGAGATGGTCCTTCTAGAGAAAGCACTCTCGGGATCTAAACTGAAATGACTGACAGCTCTGGCTATCTGCAACCAAATGACCGGGTAGATTCTCTGCAAGAGAGTGAACTGCCCTTATTTTTGCGCATCACCCCAAAGCATCAAATGGGGCACAAATTCTGCCAGGCACTATTCCACGTTCTTTCTTACCTGTCAGCTTTTCCTCTGGTAAAATACCTCCCGTTATTTTCACCTTATTACTGCACTGCGGGGAAGGGGAGGGAACTCACGGCTTTGGAGGCGAAGAAACAAGTCCCTTACTAAGTTATGTTCCCACAAGAAAACTGCGTTTCGGGCCGCTCTGATGCTTAAAGCAGGAATTTAGAGCTGGGAAGGAGGGTCTGTACCCGCTTTAGCTTAGTGGAGTTAGCACAGTACGTTAGGTGGGGCCGGGATGGATCAGAGCAAGGGAGGAGGCCGGCAGTCAGCAACCATCCAGGACGCAGTCGTTCCCGAGGCACTCCGAGGTTTCCAGCTCTATGCTGGACAGGAACCGCCGCGTGGTCTTGCGGCAGTTGTAATCCAGCGTGGTGGTGTACACAGTCTTGGCGTGCTTCGGGTAGATGATGGTGGTGCTGGTGAAGCGCCGGGGCTTGTTGCGGGGCTCGAAGTGCACCTCTGACTTGTAGCTGCGCCACGTGCAGTTGGGGACGCAGATCACCGTCTGGCTGCAGGAGGACACGCTCAAGCCCACGGGCATGTAGACGTCGTCGATGAAGTGCTTCTCCGAGTCGTATCTGACGGAGGACGTGTACCTGAAACACGAGAGGCACGTGTGTGAGCTCGGCTCTGCAGCAGCAGGGTGTGTTTTCTGCAGCACGGCACCAGGGTGGCTCCTCAGCCCTGAACCTGCCACACCACGCAAGAAACGCCTGCTGGTGTCTTACTCACACTTTTGCCTTACGTTAGCAGCACACCCAGAACTGTCACTGTTCAGCCCAGCTGCCAGCACTGACAAACGCCTTCTCAATCCTTGGGTACATCATTTTAACCCTGAGCCCTGTGAACCTACAAACCTCCTTCAGATTCCTAAACCCAGGGGCCTAGATCCACATTTAGGCTTTGCACATAAACATCCTGACTCCTCGGAGTGCCAAGTCCATGGAAGCACACGTTATCTTCTCAGTTTTGCTTTGCCAGGAATCACGTGGGAGTTCTTTGCTATCACTCCCAGCACGGGGCACTCTCTGAAGACAAACTTGTGAAGATTCAACTGACAGGAAAATACTTCACTTTGCACACCAATCTCTGCTGGTGAGAAAATCCCCTGTGCCTGGACTGCAACAGAAAGTTTTCATCTCCTTCACACTGTGACAACTCTGTGTTGGCTTTTTCACAGTGCTAACTGCCTCCAGTTCCAGCCACGGCACAGGCTCCTTCCCCACACCAGGACATAATTCTTCCTACCCTCCCCTGCATTAGGCTTCCGTTTGATTTTATCAGCCTACCTCTGCTTGCACAGTCATCAACTGGGAGCCTTCATTTCTCATTACTGCAAATCATGATGTTCAAAGGAATAATTCGCAGGCTGTGAAGCGATGCAGTGCATTAAAAAAAATAATTATGCACTCCTCTGAATATTACCTTTCCTTTTATTTCACACAACCAGCCACAGCTGTTAAGATAGAAAGTGCTTATTATCAAACCATGAGGTTACAAGAGCAAAATTCCTTTCCTCTAATAAAACAGTCCTAGAAAGAACTTTGAAGCTCTTCCCTCATGATTACCTTCTGGTTAATCAGTTGAAAGGCAACTTTGGAGCAGTGCAAGGAAATCAAAGCAGGAAAATAAAATACAAGAAAGTCTTCCTGGAAAAAAAAAAACCAAACCCAACCATATGGGTGGGATTAAAAGAGGCTGAACACTCCTTCAGCCTGTACAAATGTCCAGGTCCAGGAATGTACAGCTGCGGTGAACAATAGCTCTGCAAATAAATTAACTTGACTCACAGGCACTGATAAGGCCTAACTGCTCCTTTACTGTGCTATCTCCTGTAACTCCTTCAAAATGAGATGACTGTAACACAGTATTTACCTTATTTCCTTTGGTGGTAAAGGGTCAAACTCAACTCCTTCGCCAAAGGATAAGGGACACAATCTTGGAGGGCAGCTGGAGAGAACAGGGCTGGGGGAGAACACGGAATTCTGCAAAAAATGCAAGAGTTTTATGTTACAATTCAGTGTATTCTCAATAAAAGACATTTATTTATCCCTTGGTATTGAGGTTCACATTTATATGCAGGAGGATCTGCTAGTCCAAGAGGTGCCTACAGGTGCATCCCACAGGCCTGAGTCCACACTGGTCTACAGCACCCAAGAGATGGCAAGGGGCATGTTTGAAGGCAAGGTCCTAACTCTGGGAGCTTAATTCAGAGGAGCCACTCTGGGAAACAGGAGAGGAGTACAACCCCTCAGCGCAGCGTAGCTTCTGCAGCATGAACTATGGTCTGTTCCCCGCATGAGCCCACGCTCAGTTTATAGCTAACATTGCACGGGTGTATGAGAGCTCCCTCCTTGCCGGATTCATCCGATACACCCACGGACAGACTGCGGCAGGAAACCATCGCAGAGCATCTCCCGTGAGCAACCTCCTCCTTTCGCAGCTACGCCCTGGCTCCTATTTGAAGGCATTAAACCCAACCTAATTCACACACAGCATGTGGGGAAGGATTAACTCATTCCCACTGAGCGGTGATTCATGGACTTTCCCTGTGCTCCTCTCCTGGACACCCAGAGCCATGAGCTGACACCGGCCCGGCAACGTCCCACAGCCCAAAGTGACCCCAAAGGGAAGGAACCCAATGGGCTTGTGCTTTTGAAGCCACCTCTGCACATGTGCTTACTAACGAGGGGCAAGGGGGCTGTGAGCATCTCTGGTTCAACACACAATTCTCCTATGGCCTTTTCCAATCTCACAGCAGCACCCCTGTAGAAAAGGGATTTTCCCTCTAAATCTGCAGTTTCCAAAGTACTTGTAACAACAGCTCAGCGTTCACATCCAAAACCCATTTGGTAAAAAACCAGCACATATCTATCTGATACTATTAACTGAAACCAAAGTTTATACACAAACTTCCTACTCTGGGTCACTGTGGAACAACGGGAGTTCACTTTCCGCAGGGATTTTCAAAGACATATTGCAAACCTGTCCCAACCCCGACCTGGGGCAGGAGGGACAGGGATTCCCATGCACCAAGAACCAACCCCAGAGCGGGACGCATTGTAAAAGGGATCCCTGACGCGACCCCGATTCCGGGCGGGATCCCTCCCGGTGCAAGTCTCTTAAGGGATACAAAAGCGGCCGGAGAGGCCGGTGAAAAGGAGGGAAACCAGGGGCGGTTATTCCCAACCCATTCCCACGCCGACCCGCCGGTAACCCCCGCGGGTTTCCACCCCCCTTTTCCCACGGGATGCTGCGGGGCCCGGAGCGCGGGGTCCCGGGCGGTGCATCCCGGCGGGGTGCGAGGGGCAGCGGCTCCTCCGCTCCCCGGGGGCGCGGGGCCCGGCACCTGCCCGCGGCCCCGGCGGGAGGGTCCGGCGGCCCCGGGACACAGCGAGGGGCGGCCGGGCCGGTACTCACCGCGGCGGAGGGCGCGGGCGGGTCGGGCTCCGGCAGCCCGTTGGCGGCGGCGCGGTCGGGGCTGCCCGAGGAGAGGAGCCAGGGCGGGGGCGCGGGCCCGGGGCTGGGGGGCAGCCCGGAGTCGGGGCTGTCGAGCCCGGAGTCGCCCCGCTTCCTCATGTCCGGGAGGTCGGGCACCTCCCGCAGGCTGAGCCGCCCCACCATGGCGGAGCCGCCGGTCCCTGCCCCGGCCCGGCCCCTGCCCGCCGGTCCCGCCGCTCCGCTCCCTGCGCCGGCTGCGCCCGGGCGGCGGCGGCGGGCGGGGCGGCCGCGGGGCCGGGGCGGGGACACGGCAGGGGCGGGGCGGGCCCCGGCCCGGATCCCACCGGTGTCCCCGCGTCCCACCGGTGCCCCCGTCCCACCGGTGTACCGGGTTCTCCCTGTGCTCCCGCTTCCCCTCGTCCTCCAGGTTGGCCCCCCTGTCCTCCCAGTTCTACCGGTCTTCCCGGGGCCCCCGTTCTCCTCGTGCTCCCCTGTCTTCCCAGTGTCCCTGCCCTCCCGGTGCCTCCATCCCCGTGCCCCGTCCTGCATCCCTGCCCCATCGCTCCGTCCCCAGCCGTGTGGAATTAGGCATTGATTGGAACGGGCTGCCCAGGGAGGTGGGGGGGGGGGTCACCGTCCCATGAGGTGTTTAAGGGAGGACCGGACGTGGCACTCAATGCCAGTGACAAGGTGGTGTTCAGAGGCTGGTCTCGATGATCTCAAGAGGTTTTTTCTAACGTACTCGATTCTGTGATTCTGTGAAACCAGCCCCAACACATCCCTGGTCCAACTGTTCCAATGCCTTGCCCTTTCCTGTGCCAGCACGGATTTTGTGGAGCACTGAAAGAGCTGCCGGACCCTGCTGGGCTGTCCCCACCTCCAGTGGTGCTTTCCCCAACAGCAGGGGTCTGCAGGAGGTTTTAGCAGCCTAGTTAAACCCCCAAAGTTTTCCCTTCAGGCTGCTCTTTCTCACTGCCCCCTCCCAGGGACTCAGACTCAGGCAGCAGCGCTGCCTTCCCTAATTGCATTTTTCAGGCAAAGCTGCCGAAGCCGAAATAAGAGAACAGAAGGAAAAGGCCTTTCTAGCACTAGAGGAGACCGAGGGAACCTTTTTTGGAAAATCCTAATGAAATAATTGCGCCGTGTCATCAGATTCGGTGGGGGAATACTCTCATGGAGGGAAAGAACTGTCTGCAGCCGGCCAAAGTCAACACTCCCCTGTGCAGAAACCAGCAGTCTGGCCTGACGGGCCCAGCACAAGTGAACCCAAACCTCTGAAAAAAAAATTCCTTCCCTGCCCCGAAATTAAAAGCAGAGCAGAACTTTCAGCCGTAGGCGTCTGTGGTTTGCAGCTATGCGGTGCTGGGAACTCCGGAGACTTCCTCAAGGAATTTACATTCCTTTGAAGAAATACTATGAGGCTGTTTGTCTTCGCTGAAAAATGCAGATGGAAAGAAAAAGAACATTAAAAATTTTGACTGAGATTTTTGGAGTCTGAGCAAATGTGCTAGACAGGTGTTTTCTTCCTTTTGATTTAAATGTATCCCCAAAAAAGAGATGCTGGTCTCTGCAAACAATGGGAAAGCTGACCACTCCTGGCTCCAAAATCTCCCATAAAAGCCCTTTATGAAATTAGACGCCTCAGAAGGCACTGGAGCAGTTTCCAGATGAACACAATAATGATTTCAGAGCTGCTGTGCAGCTCCTGGGTGAAAACCTGCACTGCCAACAACCCACTAAGTGCAATTAAGAAGGGAGGGAACTTGTGGCACATTCCAGCAGTCACCTCCAAGGGCTGTGGGTGTCCCCCACAGCCACTCCTGTGGGGATCAGGGTCTGAATGAGAGGGCTCTCAGAGCCTGAGGAGCTGCATGAGGCTGCAGCCGGCCGTGCCTGTGGGATGAGCAGAGTCCCACAGGCTTCTGGAAATCTTTCTCCTCATTTACTAGCAAAAAACCTCCCACTCCGGCATGGCTTGACACAAAGGACAATTTTTTGTGCCCTTCCAGGCTCTCATTTCTGGACTTGGCAGGTGAATGGAGGTGTTTGAGCAGCTGTGGGGGCTCTGCCCACCCGAGGATCTCCCACAGCAGCAACATCCAGACCTGCAAATCCGCCTGCCAGGATGAAAAGGGAATGTTTAACCAGAATTTTAACTGCTTGATAACTCTCCTGCCACTGAGTCACTGTGTACAGGGGCTCTGCTTTTCAGGACGTGTACTCTGCCCTCTTGGAAAGCCTCTCAAACTGTACCGATCTGTGCCATCCCTGATGACATTGGAAATCTTTTCCTCTGTCTGTACATCGCAGCCAGTTTGTCCACATTATTTACTTTTTACCTGCCCACGCACAGGTGGGACAGGGCAGATAAGAGTCTCTTATCAGGATCCTCCTTCCATAAAGGACTTTCCACCGGGCCAGGAGCACTCAGCTCGATAAGCACCTGAAGCACAGACACCCGGGGAGGCCGTCACTGGGAGAAGCAAATCAAGAGGATCCCACGTTATTTGACAACGATGGAAAGTTATTTCCAAACGATGGGAAATGCCAGGCCGCTCCCTGTGGCACAGAGTTGTGCTCACAGCGAGCTGCCAAGCCCTGGGATTGACGGGAGCCCTGGGAGTGGTCCGGCTGCAGGGATGAACGCTGACGGCACATCGCTGGAGTCGCTGAGGTCTGATCAGCTTTTACAGCCCTGCCGCCACCGCCCTCACGGATGGCCGAGCCACGAGCCAAGGAAAGGCTCGTGGAGGCTTGGACATCGTCACTGGGATGCTCGAAATCCCGGCTGTAAATCTGGTGAAAGAAATAAACACCCGTCACCCGGCGCAGGCTGCTCCTGCCCAAGGGCGGAGGGGGCAGGACCGGCAGGAGAAAAGCAAATGAGTCATTAATTCTCCAAGCGAAAGAAACGGCTCCAGCGTCATGCAGCGCGTGGAAAAAGGCACTACCTATTAATTAATTGCAAGGGAAAGATTAGGAGGTCTCAGAAATCTCTGCCGTAGCCACAGTCACCAGAAATGATGTGATTATTTAGGGGCACAAGGTCAGTTGTGCTGAACCGCCCACATGGGGAGCTCCTGCGGACGCTGCTGGAATGGCAGAGGGTGGAAAAGGCAGAAGAGAGGAGCTGCAGGAAGCGAGCAAGGCAGACAGAAGGGGTGTCTTTGGGTGAGGTCCGTCCCGGCCACTGGGGTTTGCTGTGTGGCAGCAGCACAGAAAACACCCAGCAATGAACATCAGTAACCATTTAATTCATTTTAGTGTCACACCCCGACATACAGCCAGAATTACACTTTGGCCCGAAACCATAAAAAGTGGCGTTTTATACAGAAAACAAATAATCATCCTTTATTCCCCAGACATGTAAAACCCAAAGAGCAAACACACGCATAGAGACCTGCCAAATCTGATAAACATCCAGGAGCCAGGGGCACAAAACCTTTACAATGAAAGTAGAAAACTGTGGATTTGCTCTCTAAAAGTGGAACTCTGAACACCCAGCCCTGTAGCATTCTTCAAAGGCTGAAACTAAAAATTCATTTATCCTTTTATTTCCTCTTATCTACAGAATGAAGTGCAGAGAATGAAACAGGGGAAGCCTTTGGGAAAGACCCGCAATGATAACTTCAACATCGTCTTCAGCTATTCATAATTTAGTTAGAGCCTTATCCTTAGAAAAAGCAAAGACAAATTCATCTAAAATAAATTATTCATCCCCCCCAGGGAATAATGAATCTCTGCAAACCCATGTTCCCCCCTCCCTGGCTATGCAAAGTGATAACACATGAGCCATCCTGCACATGCACCTTGAGATAATCTGTCCTTGGGGAACAGCTGTTAAGAGCCCTGACATGCTTTCAAACCGTTCCTTCTTTTGTCACCCAGTGTGAAATCAGAAGAGGAAATAAACGAGGCAACAGCAGGTTTGTAAAACTGGAGTGATGAGAAACTGCTGTCCCTCCCCACAGGTGCTGTTACTGTTGCTCTGGTGGGACTGTGCCCTGCAGCTGAGCTCCCACACAGCCAGGGCCAAGCCCAGGGACCCCTGAAAATACACCCTGAAGCGTTTTTGTTAACATACTTGTTAGTGCACACCCTGCTGCAGCAGCAGCTGGGTCTGAGCAGCATTACAAAACCTGACTGGTGAGGGTTGCATCTCTGTGGGTTTACTCCTCCTGCTTGAACTCCGTGACCAAATCCTGCCTGTTCACATACACTCACCTGCTGCTGTGCAAAGGGAGGACGGGATTTTACCAACCAGGCACTGAGTTTGCCCTCCCATAGCCACGGGGAGCAGCCTATGCTCAAGAGGGCTCATGTCTGTGCATCATGTTTGATGCACAAACAGCATGAGCTCAGGTTTTGCCTTACTCAAGGATTCCTCCTTTTACTTCCTCCCTCACTTAAACCCAGTGAAACTCTGGGTTTGGGTGGATGGAGCTCATATTCCTGGAGTCTAATCCCCCCTCCCTGATGTGCAGCAGTGAGTATTACAACCCCTGTGAACACAGCCCCTAATAAATACAGTCCTAAGGCCCAAACTTGCCCTGGTGGGAAACATGACCCTCCCAGGAAGGCATCTGACAGCATGGTCCTTCCTCACCCACCAAACTGGTACAGGACTTCTCTTTCCTGCACATGCAAGTGAAGCTTGAGTTAAATAACACAGGCACGACTGGTTGATCTGCCCCTACACCCACACGGGATTCAATCCTTGGGCATATGCCTTCAACGGCCTCCAAACAGGGTACAGAGGAATCTGGGAAGAAATCCAGCAGTGCTAACAACAAGGTGATGCCTCCCTGAATGGAGACTCCTTGAGGAAGCATCCACCCCTGCTCCACACTGGCTTTGTGGCTGGGAGCCAGGAGCTGGGCCCCAGGAAGAGGGGCCTGGGTTATCCAAAGTATTTCACCCCTGGTTCTCCTCCTCTCTGCACTGGTGCAAGCTGAAGCTCAGAAGCCGAGGAGGAGAGGAAGGGCCTTGAAGGCTGAGGCTGGTGCAAGGCTCCTGTCCCAGGAAGCAGCCCTGGCTCCCTGTCAGGGCCAACATTTCCAGCACCTCTCCTTGCAGGGCAGTGAAGGTGCCAAAGGGGCACACCCCTGCTCGGGACACACCAGGTGGTGTGAGAACGAGGGGCTGGTGCTGTTTGACACTTGCTCCATGAAGGGCTCTTTGTGGAGAGAGGGAGAGATGCCGGATGGGAACTCCCATCGGGGACAGCGGGCGAGCCCAGCACACGCCAGAGAAATAACAAGCAGCTGGAGCCGGGCTCTGCAGATGTCCTGTTTGGCCTTTAAACTGTAACAGCGACCCAGGCTGCCGGCTGGGCTGGCAGGAGGTTTGCCAGGGTGCAGAAGGCATTAATTCAGCCCTTTCCCCTTGTTCTGAAAAGGATTTGACTTGCTGTTTCACGGTGCTTTGTGCGTGCCTGTCCTGGGAGCAGCAGGAAAATCTGCTTTGGGGTTCTCTCCTGGGCATCTCATTGAGCCAGTGGAGCTGCAGATGCCTGGATCCCAGCTGTCAAAGGGTTGGGGTTTTTTGGTGGTGGTGATGGTACGGGGTTGGTTCACCCCTAATAAATAATCTATCAAAGGAACAGCTCTGCAGCAGGGAGTAAGCAGTAATACAGAACTCTCAGGCAAAATCCTCAGTGCTGCAGCAGGAGCTCAGCCAGGATAAAAGCTGTGATACCAAGTGTATCACAGCCAGACATTATCTGAGTCCACCTAAACTGTTTCTGTAGCTCCTGACTTCCAGATACCTCTATTTTCTCCACCACATGGACCTGACAATGTCCTGGGTTTTGCTCCTGCTAAGCCAAGGACAAACACCTTGGTCAGATTCTTCCTTGGTCTGAAAGCGTCACAGTATTCGATGGTTAAGAGATCACAGGGATGGGGAGTGACGGGACACGGGTTTTCCAGCAGCACACTGTAAATCACAAGCCTGACGAGCTTTGCTCCCACTCACTGCAGCCCGTCCTGAGCAGCAGAGTTTCCTTCTGCTCGCTCAGAGTCTTTTTTTGATGAGTTTCTCCAGTTTCCGTATCCGAGAGGATTCCTGCTCGGGTGTCGGGGCACTCAGTGACAGGGAGCCGGTGCTGTCCCCGCCGGGGGGAGGAGCGGGGAGGCGCAGGCGGAAGAGGTCCAGCATGCTGCTCTGCTCACTCCTCTTCAGGCCCTGCAGGAGCAAAGCACAGGGAAGCGAGGAGGTGAGGATTCATTGATCTGGGAGTGGGTGTGTGTGGGAGTAGCTGCAGGAGAGCCCATTTCAAAGCTCAACCTTGTTCACCCACCAAGAGCTGCACAAAGACCTCCGGATGATCCTGAGACAACTGAGCTCAGCCCTGGGAGCCAGAGCAGGCAGGAGCATGTGAAGTGAACTGAAAAGCTTTTTTTCAGCAGCTCAGTTTTCTTCAGTAACTCTACCCACTTTCAGATTACAGAGAATAAGCTTGCCTTACAGTGCTTTTCCCACCCCCAAGCCCCTCTGTATTGCTACTGAAACAAAGTCACCAATGATCTCATTGCAGCACTAAAGGATGAGCAGAAGCTCTGGACAGATTCTAACCTTCATGTCAAGTATCTTCTGGAATGTGTCAGTGCTGCAATCAGCGAGGAGCTTGATGTAATTGTCAACAAACACAACTGGGGGTTCATGTGGAGCCATCACCACCTGCAATGCGAGAAAAAAGAGATCAGACAAATAATATGAATTAAAGCCAGTGCTCAGTCAACTCGGGCAAGGAGTGACAGCAGGACTGGCTTCTAGAATAAAATGCTTAAGGAGCAAGAAAGAGGCTGCACGTGCTGCTAGTAAGAGAGATAAGGGTAAGTGAGGAGAAGCAGAGTATGGAGCAGGGAGGAGGACAGGTCTCTTTTAGCACAACAGTGCTTGGACCCAAGGGGCTGTGCATCATATTTCAGAGAGCAGCAGGACTTTGTCTGTGGCCTGTGGACTGGCAGGCACTGGCATATTGTCAAAGATCATGATTTTATCTTGTTGCATGGGGAAGACAAGCTGGGGAGTCGCTCAGGGGACAAAGGCAGTGCTGGTGGTGACACTCAGAAAGTCCCCAGAGATCAGGCAGCCTGGATGCAGTCCAGACCCTCACTCTGGCTGTGTGTCCCTCTCACTCCCTTCTGCCTGGAGGCAGGACAGGCAGCACGTCACAGGGGAATGTGACAACACTCTGTGGTCACTCCCTCCATCCCCAGAGTGGGCCAGAGCTCCCTGCCCTGCAGCCCTGCTGCTGCTGACATGTCACCCGATGGCTGAGCAGGGCCACACGCAGCCACTCTGTCCTTTGGGTGCAGCTCCTCTCATACACTCTGGAGAGACTGGGATGCTGTGTGGGAACCCCTCACTGACATCTGCCGAGGAGGAACGGCAGAAGTCAGGAAAAAAATCAAAATAGCCTCAAAGCTGGAAAGATGATCCCTCATTGGTGTGCTTCCCTTACATAAGCAGTGAGCTCCACAGAGAACACATCTTTTGATAATGCTGGGAAGCAAAACCATCTTTTTGGGGAAAAGTGTGTGTGTGTGTGTAAATGCATGCACACACACAGGGCAGAAACAGAACAAGACCAGACTCTTCCCTGTCTCCAAAAACATTTCCATATGTTTCCATTGACCCAGCTCACCCCACACTGTATTCTGTCACTGAGACATTTCTTTCTTTCCCTGCACTTCAGACCAATGAAACATCATAGCCATGTATACACTTATAAATCCTTAATTTACAGCCCTTGTAAAAATCTTCTGCCAAGATGAAAAGCTGGAACTTCAGAGACCGTGGCCAGAGGAGAAGAGAAAGAGCTCTGCGGGATGTGCACACCCTGACACCCTCCTCCCCCCTTGCATCTGAGCTTTGGGGGGCTCAGCTGAATGAATTTGTTCGTGCCATCCACAGGCTCAGTGATTCTTAGTGATTCTTCTCCTGAATTAGCTGCTCCAGTACAAGCCTGGGCACATAATTGCATTGGTGGTATTGTTGTATGCAAGAGAGGCATACGATGACCAGTGAGCTCTGGGCTCCTGCAAGGAAACCTTCCTGCAGAAACACTGGTGGTCCACCAGGAGCAGGCACTTCTGAGAGCCTTTTCTTCTCTCCCAAACCCAAGAGACTGGTGCTGGCACCAGCCCCAAAAGCTGTGTGTGGGTTACCAAGGCTGAAAGGGATCTATTCAGCCACAACAATTAACCAACCTGCCCCACATGACCCTTTCAGCCCCATCCCCACTGATCCCACAGGGCTCTGTGGAGCACCCAGTGCCATGAGGGTATTGCTGCTTGATTTCTAGTTACACTGACACAGAGCCCTCACTTGGGGCCAGACATGCTTTGTGCAGCAGCAGGGCCAGCACGGGATGTCTGACACAGCAGTGCCACTGCTGCTGCACAGCCTGGGGACAGCAGCACTCCACAGCCTGCACTCCCTGCCCCAGGCACTCCCTGTACTGCTTTCATCTCCATCTCAATGAAGCCAGTGGGATGCTAAGGGCACACAAATCAACTCCATTACTTTTCTGATTCACATACAAGCTCCAAGGAAAGATCTGTTTCTGTATGTAACAGGCACCGACCTCTGCTCCCATTAGCACAACCAGGGTATTTTTCTTCAGGTCATTTCTATGAAAATTTAGACGTATTTTAATGTATTTACTAACATCTCAGTCATCCTACTCCAAAGGCATGAAAGTGGAGAACTCATTTCTGAATTCAGAAGGCAAACTCAGCTGTGACATTACCTTGGGCATGGAAGCAAAGCCACACTGAGAGCTCAGGCTCCTCACCCCCCCTTGCCTTGGTTGAGGTTTACAAGAGGCTCTGGCTGGCAGCTGCCTGTCTTGCCTGACCCCAGGTGCCACTAATTCCCTCACAGGAATGTCTTCACAGCATTGCTGATGAGCAAGGGACAATCCCATCACCCAGGAGGGTACAACTGTACAGCTCCTGTGGCTTCTCCTGGGACCAAACCTAACTTCTTACTCTAGCACCAGTTGGGAAGGGGAGATTGCTTTGCTTGTTACTTTTTACGAAGACAACACACTGCTTTTGGGTCATTTTCCAGGCACCAGGTCTGGAAAATGAAAAAGGGCTCTGGTGAATACAGTAACCCAGACATGTTTGCACTGGCTGTTGCACTAGACAGTAAACAGGTGACTCAAGCACGGCTTGGCTCCCCTGCGTGACGGAGTCTGCACAAAGGCCTGGAGTAACCTGAACTCCAGGGCTTGCCCTGAGGCAGACACGGATGCTAGCTCTGATTTTCACAAGCTCCTGAGGGAACCTGGTGCCCCAGCTCTCCTAGTAAGCAGAACTTGAGCCCTTGGTTACCTTGAAAAATGAGGATGAAAACTCAAAATGTGATACTAAAAGAGAGTGGGGGCAAACCCAAGGCGAGTGAGCCAGTTCTGCAGAACAGCTGGCAGCGCACCCGGACGAGCTCGCATACGTTCATGTGCAATTGCAGATTGCTGCATTCAAGGGAAGGGCCCCCTGGAATTCGCTCGCTCCGATTCCCAGTCCAGCAGTCTGGCTGGCAGGTTATCAAAAGTCTTGAGTTACCTTCAGGATCATTTCAGCCCGAGTCATGCCTTTCACCACTATCTTTGTGTAGCTGGCAGGAGCCTTCCTCACCACTTGGGACCCAATGGAGGGCAGATCCAGGAGAACCATCTTCAGAGAGTGAGTGTCCAGCAGCAGCTGCAACAGTTAATCACACTCTGTTATTCAGGCCCCTTTTACCAAGATCCATTAGCTGCTATAATCCAATATCCTTAAAAGTTTTAACACTTCTCACACTGGAAAAAGTCCCGGTATTTGGGACTTTTACCCACATAACAACACTTCAAGGAGACACAATCACCCGTGGCTGCACATCAGCACCATGGTTGGTTTTAACAGAGCACTGCTCTGCTGACTGGAAATAACTTATGGCAGCCCAACATCTGGCACATCAGGCACGGATTTCCAGTCCTTCCCCTTGACAGTATAAAGTGAAACAATCTTGATTACCTGTAGCTGTATCATGATTTAGATACTGAGGGCAAATGAACTAACACCAAGCTTCCCCCCGCACCCAGCCACCCACAGTGTCAGGTTTTCTGCATTTACTCAACCACTTGATTGGGGTTTTTTCCTTAAAAACTGTGACACAACAGAGCTACAATGAGAGCTGCTCAGTATCCTGCACTCACCGGTACAGTGATACAGCCTGGATGTTGTTTATTACTAGACCAGCAGATAAATAAGCAGCAGCCACGAAAATTGAACCCAGACAGAGCAGCACTGTCTGATGACAAAATGCTGTGGCTAAGGGCTTCTTAGAGCAAAATTACCCCAAATACCGCACTCCTCTGATTGCACAAAGAGACAAGACCAGCGAAGGACAGAAAGCTGAAATCAAGATAGAGGAAGAGCAGCACAATCTATTCACACAGCAGCGAGTGTGAAAGCCCGCTGGGCTGTCGGCACACCCAGTGCATTTCCTCAGAAAGGGCTCTCAGGAGCCAGTGGAAGCTCGTTCTGGAGGGACACACAACATTATGGGCACTGCAGAAGCCCTGGCAGTCACCACAACAATGTGAACATTTGTGGCCTGGCTTCAGCACATGTGGGAATTCAGTTTGAACACAAAGGACTGAGCCACAGAGGAGGAGAGGCAGGTCAGGCCGGCTCAAATCTGGACCCCGTTATGTGCGGCAGCGTGTCCTTGCTGTGTGCTGCCTGTTTCATGGTTTGCACGAGAAGAACCAATGCAATCAATCTCATCCTGGGAAGCCAGGAAACCACAGCACAAATGAGCAGCTCTGTGCACCCCAGGATGCTGGAGCCCGCTGTCAGCTCATGCTGGCATAGCTGGATTCCTGTGTCTACGAGAGATCCCATAGACGGAAGGTATTTCCACGGTTGGGGAATTCATATGTTTCCCACATAAACTTTCATATGTTTAATAGGAGTTCTGCACACTCTGCAGCCTTTCCCATAGGCACAGCCCTCACAGGCTCTGTCCCCTCACTCCGTTTCCCCCTGTTATCCATTCTAGGTCCCTGGCATGGCTAACTCACTAACAAAGCTCGCTGAGACAGAGAGTTGTTAAGTCAGAGAGACAAACAGAAAAAGCAAAACCCCACAGGCCTCATTCCCTGCTCTGAACACCTCTGTAAATATCACCCTAGTGCCCAGATTTCAACTGTGATTATTAGCAAACAGCAGGAAAAGCTGTGTGTAGGACAGGGAAAGCCAGGAAAGCTTCTTCCCCAGCAACATTTGCACCAGGGGAGAAACTGGCATGGAAAGATAGTGGTGGGTGACCAAGGGGGTTCAAAAGATGTGAAGGCAAATGAGGTCCTACATGAGAGACGGAGATCAGCTGCTGAGACCTCTGTACCCCTAACCCCAGAAAGCTATGTCCCACTTCTAATGAGATATATTCACTGGGAATCAGGCTAATAAAAAACTTTCCCAGTCTGCTTTGAAGAAGCAAATTGGGCCTGTTATTCCAATACAGGAATGTTAAAACCTTTTAACATTAGACACAAGCCCACTGCTGGTTAATCACTTTAGAAGATTATTTAAAAAAGTCTCCCTTTAATCACTCTTAGGTTATTGCTCATCGCACAAGATGAACAGGCACCGTGCTTCACTCATTTGCTTTCCATTAAGGAAGAGGGAGGTTTTGATGTAAAGCTCCTGTTTCATTTTGCAGACACACACTGCTCAGAACCATCTTTGATGCCTAAAACCCAAGCAGCTTTGAAGGCACTGATTTGAAGTTCATGCCGGTCCCATTAGGGACGATTCTGCTTTTTTTTCTTCTTTTTTTTTTTTTTTCCTTAGCCCACAGGGAAGCAGCTGCATGTGCAGGGGACAGATGAAACCCTGCCTCTCCCAAACCTCATCCTCACAGAGAAGCAGGACCCCAACCCATAGGCAGGGGTAGGAGATGAATTTCAATTTCTTTAACTGAAAAGCCTTAAAATATGACAGCTAATGCACCTACTTGTTCTTACCTGTTCTGCACCCACCATGCTGATAGGTTTGCACTTGAAGAGATGGTTAATGAACTTGGGAATGAAGGAGCTGCAGAGGAGAGATACAAAAGGACACAATTACATAAGAGTATTTGCAGTCACAGAGTCTTCTGTGGTTTGGTAAAACCAAACCAGGATGGCTTCCACAGAGACACTCCAAGTGCCTGCTTCCCAAATTAATTCCACACACGTTAGGTACACTAAATAAAAAAATTCCAAATCCTAGGCACAATTCTTTTGCTTTAATCCCTACTAATCTCAAAGTTAATTGAGAAGTTGCACACATACCCTAGGTAAAGAAATTGCTATAAACTACATAAGAAGCATTACAGTACAAGGTCAAGAACAAGCAAACAAACTATTGTCCATAATAAAACCAGTAACAGGTCAGGATTAGCATCACTATTCACAAGTGGAAGTATCTTGACTGTATCCAGAACCTACATTTTACTGCATATAAGTAATTCCACAACATGCATATTACAGACTGAACTTGAGGTCCAGCCAAGGCTGGAGGTCTGCTGGGCCCTGGACACTCACACACAGGCACTTGTCCAGGAAGCTCCTGGCCAACACAATCAAGACAAGAAAAAGTTTTGTGGAAAGGAAAACACCATTACCATGTTTTACTGACATGGACTTCAGACTCAGAAAAATGACTATAGTGCATTTACCCAACTAGGGAGAGCTTGGCAAGGATGGAAGCCCAATATCCACCACATGGTACTCCAGAGCATCAGCTTTGGTCTTAGGTTTTTTGCCTCTTGATTTTAGGCTTTGAGGTGGAGTTTCATCCCTCAGTGGAGAAGCAGATGCTGCCTTCCAGCAGAAGCACTGGCTGAGCACCTGCAGGACAAGCTCCTGCCCATCTACTCCACCAAGGAGCAGCATCAGGAAAACTCAGGAGCTGAACAAGAGGAGAGGGGTCAGCACAAGAGACACAACCTCTGTCAGGACCACACCACTCTGGCTTCTCTTCCTCTTGCTGCCTTGTTTTTAATGTACTCTGCTTCTCTCACATGTCCTCCTTTGGCTGAATGCCTACAGGGCTCACGTTTCCAGGACCTTGTCCGTGACCTGGTGGCACGTCTCAGACTTTAATGGCTCAGTCCTAAGCTCCTATCAGTCAGTCTGTTTTCTGTCCTTTTGAATGAGGCAATGTTCATGTTGATGATGATCTAAATTCAGCGTGGCTTCCCCCATGCATCTGTTAAGCTATTTGTTTCCTCCTCACAAAGCAAGGAGCACGGACAGCATCTTGTTTGTCCCGCCACCTGTTTTCCAAGCCAGGACATTAATTTTTCGCCCTTTCTGATGGAAGAATGACAAAAGTGTAACTCAGGCAGGGAGCATGCCAAGCTGCTCAAATGGTACAAGGAAGAGCCCATCCAAGCAAAGGCTTCTTCCCTTCCCCTTCCCTCAGACACAGTCACTACCTCTCTCAGTGAATCATTTTATCCTGGAGAAGTGTCAAGGAGAACAATTTCAAACTACTGTTGAGAACCAGCTACTGGCCTGCCCCAAACAGCTTTGAATTTGGCCACGACAGAAACAACCTTGGCAACAAAATACAAAGAGGAGAAGGAAAACAAGCCCTGTCTCCTCTTGCACAAAAGCATTACAGTGGAAATTTAACCTGTTTTAAAAGTCCATTTTTCAGGTGTATAAATAATTCCCAGAGGGCAATTAGCGAGTGCTGAGCACAGCTGGAGCTTAGATGATCCTACAAAATGATCCATTGCCAGCAGCTCTGGATGCAGCAGTCGCTACTAGCAGAACAGTGCAAGAAATAAATTGTACCTTTGATCTTGCAGGTAGGTCCAACTGTCCCTCCCTCTGCAAGGTCAGGCATGGAGTTAAAGCCCACATTGGGTAGGAGAAACAGGGTGAGCCTTTCCTTCTGCAGGGGAGTAGATTAGCAGCCAAAGGACCCCCTCCTCTCTTTTTTTTTAATCTTCCTTTCTACATAACTACACAGTCTCATATAGAGAGCACTCTGTCTTCCATGAAACAATTCCCAGGCCCCTTTGGATGGCCACCCACAATCAGTGCAGAGGGGTAAAGCGACCTTCCATCCCCACATGCCTGTTATTTCACGCTGCCTTATTGGAAACAGCTTCCCAACTCCAGCAGGACAGACAAGACAAACCATTAAGACCCAAGGGCAGCTCTGGATTTTTTTTTCCCCCCTTTTTCTTTAATTTTTTTGACTAGCAGGGACCATCAAGAGCAGTTGCACTTAACAGAAAAATGCACTTGAGCCTCTTGCCTTGGCTGGACTCGATGCCTGGCGCTCTCAGGCAATCCTGATGTGAATAATACGTGCATGTTCAGTGCTAATGCTCTGCACGAGGTTTGTGCTCTGAATGCCTTTACTCCCTGCACATTCACAGCTAGACTGGATGCCAGAATTCATTTACAGTTTCAGCTATAAAATTGAACCCAGCAAACCCTCCATAGAAGCAGACAAGTCCCCAGTGTAATAATAAAGCATTGCAAGGCAGATGAGGAACCTAAAGCACAGAAACCACAGCATCTGAGAGGCTCCCATCCAACAGGAGTGGCTCTGCCAAAGCCTGCGTTTTCCTAATCCCCTGCAATGATGATGCATCAAACACAATGCCCTGCTGAACAAGGCAGACGGACATGCAACCACAGTCTGTCTGTCTGTCCGATGGGAGATGGACAGGACATCATCCAAAGCATTCTGGTGTCGCTGAGTCACTGCAGCTGAGGCGCGTTTTGCTTTATGCCACCCTCCAAGATGGTGACCAGGCTGAGCTCAGCCCTGAAACCTCCAGGAGCCTCCTCAACACGACCTTCTTCCACCAAACTCCTCTCACTTTTTAGGCTGGAGCACCTGGAAGGACCCTGCTGCATCACCCACCACACTTGGCCGTTGGTAACGGAGGAGGTGCACCTCTGGCGAGGGGGAGAGCTTGTTTGCTTTTCCTGTCTCTCAGTTCTAATCTCTTCCTCATTGAGGTCAGGTCACAGACTTCCCAAACACATCCCGGCATAGCAGCCCCGGCTCCACCGCTGTGGTTTTTGATTTCAAAGGATAAGGTGCAGTGAGAGCAGAGCCCCCCACCCTGCCTGCAGTGCCTCCCAGGGAGCCGACTGCTGCTCGCCATCCCGAGGGGGGCGAGGGCTGCACACGGGTCAAAACAAAGCAAAAATGACAAATTAGGTTAGAGGATTGATGCAATTTCTGATGGCCATTTTTCTTCTTTCTAGACTTGGCTCAGATCCCGCAGTTTTAAATTTAGTGACTTTAGCTGCCTTCTCCCCTGTGGTCCTGTAACTCAACACTCCCGCTTTATACAATCCATTAGAGCTGAGAAGTGGCAGCTCACAAAGGCACAGGCATTAACATATGGAGAGGCACAGTGCTTGTTAAAAGGATTTTTGGTGTTGTGGGGCACACAAAAGGCCAGGTATTTAAAGTGGGCAGGCCAGCATATTCCCTAAGAATTCAGGGCCTCAAAAAATACAAATATTTGCATTAAAATGGCATCAGCATTTTGAGGAGATTGGTGCTCCCTTATCACTGGGCAAGTTCTCCTTAACACCAAGTTATACAGATCCAGCAAAAACAATCTTTCCTTCCACACCTGATCCATGGCACAGTGAGTTCAGGACTGTTGTCTTAATTTTAATGTGCTGTAGATCAGAGCTGTAGTTGCCTTAAAAAAGGTTTTGAAGAGGAGCAGTGGTTTCTGTGCTCATGGGACAAGCTGTGATTAAGGCACTCAGATGGGAACCTCTCTCAAATGGGAGAGCTGGGTGTTTCATCTGGAGTTTACTTGGTATGTGCTGAGCAATAAAGTTAAAAGGGAGGCAACTAAGCTGAGGTATTAAGAGTGTGCTGCGAACAGCTGAGTAAATGGGGTTTTTTATTTACCACCGCGTGATATAAAATTCAAGTGTAACCACACAGAAGGCGTTCATGCAATAAATTTTCACTGAGACAGCATTTCAAACAGTGATTACGGGCAACGTCATAATATGATTTATCAGTAACTGCTCCTTAATGCAAACTAATGAGTACCCCGAGACAGAGAGGGGGGATGAAACTCTCAGGCCAGCCTCCCTGCTGTGAAAGCTCACAGTTCCCAGGAGAGCTGCTGCATCCCACCCTGCTGAGGCTCCAGTCTCAAACCCACACAGTAACTGCCAGGCCACCCAGCTTATTTCAGGGTGATTACCTTATTACAGATGAATGAAACGTTAAGGTATTTTAGAGTGACACATGACACGCACGCCACTGCTCACAAGTCAACCGGCGCAGTCACATGCGACACCAAAAGCAGCAGCTACAACTGGCAGAGTCCTCCCGAGGGTTTTTCTTGGGGTGTTGCCATGTGAAGCTCAGCTGGCCACAGGCAAGCAGGGAAGAGCTCAAAGTATCTTCCCCAAGAACTGAATTTTTGTTTCAGACAGTTTGGATATTCAAGAGATGCTGGAGAGCTGCATCCTGAATCCAGAACCATCTCCTCAACTTTAAGTGACTTGCCAGGAAGACACTCTAATACCCCTCAAAATTTAAATGTGTATTTCCCCTCCTTATTGAGCTATTTTTGCACAGAAAAGCAGCTTTTAGACTATGAAGGTAGAATATACTCCTCACACATTCCCTCCTTACAGTGCTATAGCTATTATAAATGTTATTTCGAGGCAAATGATGCACCAAACTTCTCAGTACCTGGAAGCCCCACAGTTTCTTATCTCTGGAAGAAAAGTAGGTTTCCACAAGAAGAGTCATGTCTATGGTCAGATATTCAAAGTTTTTCAAAGATGTCCAACCCAAACCCTTCTGTACTTGGCAAACACCAGACTGTGACCATCACACTATTTTATGGGATGGTTTAGGCACATAAGGAGGAGCCAGTGACACAAATATCTCAGAAAACCTGCCTGAGCAGGAAACTTGAGACCAGAAATTGAGGTCTCTTTGAACCTTGCCAGCAGCTGCTGGTGTTTGCTGCCCTATCCCACCTCCCTCTGGGCTTTCCTTGGATGGAGGGTCTTCACCCAGACACTGACAGCCACGGACGCTACAGAACAGTGAGAGCCAGAGACCTCAACAAATTGTGCCATGTTGGTAACTTACTTTGCAAATTTTATACAGAACTGAGTGAAATACTTTCTCGTGGAGGCCAGGTTGTCACGGATGATGGGGACGTTCTGCTTGATGTGGAGAATCACTGAGGTGACATAAGGACTCTGGTCACCGACGTGTTCCACGTTCTGCCACTGCATCTGCACAAAGGGGAAAAAACAACCAAAATGACTGTTTAATTCATTAAGATTCAAGCAATAGGTAAGGAAAACTGTACAAACTTCCTGTCAGAAGATCTCTAAGGAATCATTAAGAGACTGGCCCTGCAATTCACCACCAAGGTCAAGTTCTTCGTCACTACACTGATTGGGCAAAACCCTTCCAAAACAAGACACAAAGAAAACCCAGAACAGTCTTTTTTTTTTTTTTTTGCACCAGAGAACAGAGAGATTGTAACCAGTAAGCTACACGAACAGGGACCACAAGGCTTAAAAAAGCTTTTGGAGCACACCAGACTGCTTTAATATTTAACAGTTTCCAGTTTGCCGGGATGAAGTGCCCATATAAATCCAGATTACAGGCATTTAAGAAAATATCTGCAAGCTTGCAAAGTCTGGATTCCTGTATGGCAGCCAAGACTTTAATGCTGGTGAGACTGATGACAGATAGATGGAAGAGGTAGAAATAGTCTTAAAGTCCAAAGCACTGTACACCAGCATAGCTCACTGAAAACACTGCTGGGTGTACAAGCCAGGATGCCCAACTTCGGCTCTTCCAAATACACGTAAAAATACAAACCAAGAAGAGTTACTCAACCTCCCATTTTGTTTTCATTTATTGTCAGCAGAACTGCAACAGAACAGCCCCCGGGAGCCACATGTGTGGCTCACTTGACTTTCCCTGAGCCTTGTTTGCAGTACACAGGGTACTCCCTCTGTAAGTCATGTGGAAAACAAAAAAAAACCAAGAGGCAACTGGGTATGGCCTGGCCAAGTATCATGTGTATAACAGTGTCTCACTGAGGAACATGAACATCCAGAAAAGCACACTCAGTTCTGCTACTGCTCAGACACTAGGCACTCTGCAATCTTCTCCCAATAACTGGAGATCTCTTCCTCATGCTGGAGCTGAGACAGAAGGAAAACACATAGGAAATTAGGAGAGGAAACTGGGCACATGTGGAAGATGAGCTTCTTTTTTTTTTGAGGGGCTGTTTGACCTCAAACTTGCTTTCTCAAGTTCTGGATTTTGCATATCAAGGTTTTTTTTACTCCTGGTTTTAATTTAATTTAATATGGCTACTCTGCCCCCTGCAACTCAGCTGACTCAATTCCATCCAAACAACATGCGACTTGGTGGGAAAGAGAAGCCAAATTCTTTGCAAAACCACAGTGTCTGAGTCTACACATGTCCTACCAAAGCTGTCTGTATTTAAACCAAACCAACCAACCCCCAACCTGCTTATCTCACATCAGCTGGGGAGCTACAAGGGATATCTTTCGCATCACCTGCTTCACAGGTTTTCATAGAATCACAGAATATCCTGAGTTGGAAGGGCCCCATAAGGATCATTGAGTCCAACCTCTGGCCCTGCATGGGACACCCCAACAATCCCACCCTGTGCCTGAGAGCATTGTCCAAACACTCCTGGAGCTGTGGCAGCCCTGGGGCCGTGACCACTGCCCTGGGAAGCCTGTTCAGTGTCCAACCACTGTCTGGAGGAAGAACCTTTTCCTGAGATCCAACCTAACCCTTCCCTGAAACAGCTCCAGACATTCCCTCAGGTCCTGCCATGGGTGACCAGAGACAACTGCTTTTCTACTCCTCATGGTTCTGGTCATATCCAAAAAAAATACTTTGTGCCTTTCTTCCTGATGGACTCACACATTCCCAGCACTGGCCCTTCTTGACAGACAGCGATCCTCAACCAACACACCATCCCCATTTGAGTGGGAATGGCCAGAAAGTGGGAAGGGACTGCTGAGTTGAATTATTGCACCAACAATAAAACAGTAGCTTTTTCATTTTGTCGGTCTTCATTCCAAAAGCAATACTTTACAACCAAACCTTTAAAGCATGAAGAGTAAAAATAATCCTTTGTGTGTGTGTGTATGTGGGCGTGTTTCACCCAAAAAAAAGCACCCAGTAGCTGCAGTGAAAGAAATAGCACACATACTGAAAAGTCATCAGAAGAAATATGAGCCCAACTCTGCTGGTACAGCTTTGTTCCTGTCCTTTTAAATTTATTCCTCTTTTTCCCTCATCCTATGTTTTTCTTGGGATATCCACATAGTTTACATACACAAAATGAAAATGAGTCCAAAGAACAGGAGCATCGAGGCCTCGCCGAAAGGCACCTGCACACTGTAAGGACACAGTGCCTGGAAGGGCAGGACCTGGGTTTAAAGTCCTGGTGCCACCTTCAGAGCTGGTTCTCACAACAAAAACACAGCTCTGCCATGGCTTTAGGGCTCCTTCTCAAAAAAGGGAGGAGAAAAGAGAAACCCTGAGCAAAACTCGGGGGGTTTGGCATTCAGCAAGAGCTGTGCTACCTTCTGGGAAAGGTGAAGGCTCAAGAGCGCTCCTGGCTCTGCCTGGCTGTGGGTTCCCATGTCCCTGTGCCCACAAAGACCTGGAAGAGCCAACTCAGGTCCCTCCTCCTTGTCCAGCACTGATATGGGTCTCCAGCAGAGGGGCTGCTTCATCACTGAGTCTCCAAGCGTCCCCGTTCCTGGTAGCATCCCACTGCCAGTTTATCCTTACAGGCTCCAGACTTACAGGGCCCTTACAGGGCACGGGAGCACCCGTAACCCGGCCAGCACCTGCTCCCTTGACCTTGTGTTGCTCCCACAGGAAGAGGTGGGAGGGGAGAGGAAAGCCGGTGGGAGCTGCCAGGAGCAGATATCGCTGCCCCAACAGCCCCCCCTGTTCTCTGACACGAGCTGGGCTTTGCACTGTCACATTCTGCGCCGTGTTTGAGGGCTAGAACGCTCTCCTGGGGACTTTTAATTAGCAGCTGGCAGCTCTGATTGCTCTGCTCTCGGGGTTTTCTGTGTGTGTATTGGAGAAATGATTAAAGCTCCGTGTTCAAGCACTTGCTGTTGTCCACTGGGTTGTAAGGAAGCTGGGAACTGCAGCTGTGCCAAAAGGTTTTAGCAAAATATAAAAAGCCAGCAAGCGATGGACATGAGTCACTAAAATGTCCCCCAGTCCCACTTACAAGCACAGTTTTACACATAAATCGATGCTTAATTCAGCAATTAAATCAAGCCTTATCCAGTGCAACTCATAAACTTAATTGGGGCAAAAATATCCCGTGCAGACTAGCAGTTCCCTCATCCCAACAATTAAAAATGCAGCACACCAGGCAATGTAAGTGCCTGTTACTGATCAGTACAACACGTTCGCAGTACTTTGTTATCCAGAATATCACAACAGGGGTTTAGGGCAAATTCTTCTCCCACCCACACCCCAGCTCCCCTGTCCTACAGCCATGTTTAATCATTCTACACCTGCTGTAAAGTTTGAGTGAAGATTATCACCTACAAATTTTGTAATATGGGGCCTTCTCGTAATTTGCCATTTCTTCCAGAACACACAAGGTAGAGAATCATGGAAACTGAGCACCATTCCCAGCTGAAAGCAATATTCCCGATGCTGTTTGCTGTGTTAAATCCCTCAAAGTGGCCTGCAGCCAAAGTGGATTGAGAGGTTTAAGTATTTCATAATTTACCTCTATAGTTCCTGGACATTTTTGCAAGGGAAAAAACAAACCAAAACAAAACAAAAGCCAGACTCCAACAAAGGACCGGGAATGTTCAATCCTGAAGGACACCAGAGTGAAGTAAATGAAAAGAAGCTAAACAAAGGAAGAGCCCTAACAGAGAAGGATCTTGAGATAGCAAAATTGGAATGGATCATCCACAGAGCTTTTATTCCTCTACTAGAGACTGAAATTTTACATTTGCAAATACTAACTCTGCATTTAAATATGCATTTCTTATTCAAATGTTAGAGTAATAACCCAGCCCTGAAGGGAAGAGGAGGGTGAAGGAAAAACCTCTTGCATCAAATCCAGGTCTAATAAAAAAAATCACATAAAAGCACCTCTGTGTGATGCAAATAGTGGAGTGTGTGCACAAGTGACAAGTATTTATTTAGCTAATTTCATAACACTTAACTTGTTTATATATCATCAGTCCCATCACATGTGCTGCATTTTACCAGTGTTCCAAAGACAAAAATAAATGGCCTACCAGCTGCTGCTTTCTCAAGGTTGTGGTTTACTTGGGCATAAACAGCCAGAGCTAAGTGATTCAAACATTACTACACCCTGTAGGTTCAGGAGATCTGAGGAGCTGACATGGCACACCTGAAGTGCCGAGCCCTTCCTAACGGTGTTATTTTCCTGGGCAAAAAAATCCTCTTTCCATTTGGAACCTGTACAAGCTCCATTACCAGCTGCATTCCACTTCAAATATTAGCTGGGGGTGGCTGGGCTAGTTACAGCTGGAATACATCATAAAGCAGAAAGCTATTAAAATTCATGGCAGTGAGACAGTGTGTTGATCCTACAAAAATGGAGCTCTATGTTTAATATTTCTAATTAAAAAAAAAATAGTTCAATCCACTTTTGTTGTCTTCACCTCTGTCTAAAGCAGTCTGGGTTTTCACAATACTTTGGCAAGAAAACACAGCTCTGCATTTCAAACATATAAAAGCCAGCAGTGTAACTGCAACAAAATCCTTAAGCTCCAATCATAGGGGCCTCTCCAGGAATGGCTCCATATGTCCTTGAGAGGATCACAGAAGCAATAAGGCTCAATCTCAATTCCATATCACCTTTTGAGTACCTCCATTTAACAGCCACAAACAAGAAAAACTCCCCTTGCCAAGGAAGACAAAGAGGAGAGCAAACGTGAAGGTGTACTTGAAATTTCATGCTAACAAAAGTTTCCCCAATTTGAAATGCTCTCATTGGCATCAGGAGTGGAAAGAGAAAGCCTTATGTATTTACTGACTATATTTCACTGTCTGTGTGTTTTAATGTGCTGCAAAAGCCTTAAAGCTCTATTCTGAATAATAAGAGGGTTTGGAGTGAGGGATATATTTATAAATACAGCAACTGCTGCTCTCAGAAGCAAGAAATCAATATATGGTTAAATCTCAAGGCAGCCTAAAAGGATATATCAATAATGGAATCAAGCAATCAAGGCACACAAGAACTCCACATGGATCTTAAGGCAACCTCTTCCCAAACCCCCCCCCTACCTTGCTCATAGCGGTCAGGGCAGGGTCACAGGCTGCATCCAGGTCCTGCACTAACAGCTGGATGCTGTTGGAGATCACACTGCAAACAAAAAAAAAAAAATCAGGAGTTTTAGAATCATATTGAGTAACTGAGTGCCAGAACTGGAGCATTTGACTGTTAAAGGAGGGAAATCATCTACTGGCTGACAGTAGCACTGTGATGTGAACACACATGGCTACAAGAAGCTGGAAGTTCTGCAGGGAGCTACAGGATGGGCTTCAGTTCAGAGAGGATGTTTTTACAGTTGACCTTTCTCTGTTTTAACACGTAGAAGGGGCTGGGGATCAAAGGTGACAGATGAGGAAAAGGAGAAACCCCTGAGTACCAAGCCCAGACTGGAATTCAGCTTCAAATTTAATCTAGTCTGCATAACACCAACATTTTATTGTCTCTCTAGTTACTCACAGTCAATATTCTACTGCTTACAGGAACTTGCAAAGAGGATTTTAAAAATTACATCTGTGTGAGTTCTGTGTCTCCCAAGTGCGAAGATGAAGGCAGATGTCTTATTTACACTATGTCTAGGACTGCAGCCATCCATTGTTTGAGTTTCTGAGACATATACCAGACTAAAGGACACATTAGTCAAACACATTTCACTCATTTCCCTCCATGCCCCTTTATTCTTTTTTAAACAGCGTGATATTGCTTAGAGACATATTTAATGCCACCATATTACGATGTGCATAAAGGTGCAACTGATCCTAAAAAAACAGCCAAGAAGCAGCAGCAGCTCAGACCACCCTCATGGGCACTGAACCAGCACTCACACTGCAGACAGCTTCTGCTAGAAGCAATAACTGACTGTGTTTCACTAAGTGCAGTTTTTAAAAACAGTGCGAACTTTAAATCTGCCACAGATGCCTGTTTACAACCTCAGGATTATATTTGCAAGAACTGGATTTTACTTTTGCTCGTTCTCATGATGGTAGCACAGATGAGAACCACAGAACTGTGAGAAATCTGACCAATGCTTCTTCAAACCATCTTTCCTCCCCCTCATTGTCTTTGTGAAGTTCTGGATGCTACTCACTGTTCAAAATATTTTTTAAATGTCCACCTCCTCACTGAGACATAATCTCACCCACACTTAATTCTGATTTGTGTCTTGTTCTTCACCATGACCCAGAAAGTTTGCCTGTTCTCTTTCCTACTGCTACAGCACATAACTGGAACAGGATGCAAAGTAAAAGACTTGCTTCAAAGCAATTAATTTGTTTGTAAAGGCAAACTCACCCAAAATCAGCTGGAAAAATTAGTATGGGAGACGAAGTGACTACTGGCTTCAAGTTACACGATCTAAAACTTGCATTGGGTTAAAAAAAGCCTGTGACTGTTTCTGCTGGTGCCACTGCTTCTGCTGGGCACTACAGAATTTACTCCCTTGGGGGATTCCACCAGCCCGAGCAATGCCAAGGGAGCCAGACTGAAATAACCATCCCGTGGGCACAGCTGACTCCTGCAGGGCACCTGCTGCCACTGACTGGGAGGGAAGAGTTGTGGTTCAGCACCAAAGTGCCACACAATGCTCTGAGTGGATGGAAAATGACTCCATCACTGGTGTGTTCACTTGTCAGGAGTCACCAAGTGCAGGCTCTCACCTAAAAACTACAAGTTTGCAAACAGGGAGAGAACCCCATTTGCCTGCTCTTAAAAATAAACACCTGCTGTGGAGGGGTAACGGTGCAGCAAGAAGGGTGTTGCAAACACAAAGGATCATGACATGCTGTGAGGGCTTGGATCCTGGTTCTGCAAGAAGACACTTCAAATCCTTACCCCAGGCAGCACATGAAGTACTTCAGCAGCAGTGAGTGACTCCTCAGCAATCCCTGACACGCACAGAAGCTGATGGATTGGGAAGCTGAGCCATGAAGGAGCAGTACAGTCCTAGTACAGTAAGTTCTTATTATGTGAGCCCAACACTTCAGGCCTTCTGAGGGTCTCTGAGTGCTGCCCACAGTCTCACAACAGATCATCAGGGCAGGAGGTGGGAATGACAGATTTCTGGATTTACATGACAATAACTTTTCTTCTGCTGAACTTCAAGAAAAGCTCATCATTTTTCCCATATTTCCTAAAGAAACTTCTTTGCCACCCCAGGGGTAAACCCCCCACCTTTCTACACATTTTAGGTGGTTCTGCACTCGCCTCCATGAAAGAAGAAACACTTTCCAGGATGCATAAACAGTTTTATCACTTACTTTATGGCTGTGCCTAACAAGACATCAAATCCCAAAAGAGACAACTTGTTTGATGCTGAATGAGTGAACGCCAGAGAGGTTTATAGCTATGACTTACACTGACAGAAGGCTGGACAAAGCACTACACTGGAACAGAATGAAAGTCAATTAAAAAGCCTTTCTTACAAGATATATCAGCCCTGTCAGTTTGACTTTAAAGCTGTCCAAAACAGCAAACGTGAACTATATATTAAATAATTTCCTAGACACATCGTATTGGCTGCCTACGACCAAACACCTCGTGAGGCAGCCACTGGGAACTGAGGAACGACTCGAGGCTGCTGGTTCCTGCTGGCAAAACTCACCCTCCACTTGTCCATGTTAAGAAAATCCCATCACATGGAACACTTTATTTCTACTCCCCTGCTACCTTGCTTGCTTTGGCTTAGTGGACACAGCAGCCCCAGCTTTTGGTCAGGGATTCACCCTTAAAAAGGTCTGAGAAGTATCCGAAGGGAAGGGAGTCTCTGCAGCCTGGAATGGAGCCTGAGACCATGTGAAAAACCTGGATGGAAATTCAGTGGGATCCTGTCCACTGCAGCAGGAGAGGAGGAATCACAGGAAGGAAGTCTTCTAAAAAAAGTATCTTACTGCTCTCTGGCCTGAATCTTAAGTTTTAGGGAGAGAGCTGCTGATAGGGATTATTTTCCCAGCTTTGCCAGGATTTTCTTTTGTTTGATATGAGGCAAAACAACTTTTTTTTTTTTTGCCTCAATTTTCTTCTCTCAAAAAATATTCAATCTATCTGTCAGTGGTGGAGAGGAAAGGATGTTTGAGCGGAATATTCTTAGCATCGTTACGTGAAAAGTTATTTTAATGAATGATAATCTTCTCTCAATTATAATCCCCAAATATAAGATTGGATCAGTCTTTTATGTCATCTGAAATGGGGTTTGATCATACTGACAAGGCTGCTGATTAACAGGGGGAAGTTAGAGCAGGAAGGAATGTACTGAAATAGCTTCCTTTCTTGAAATGTAACAGCCACCTCGCAGAGCTGCCAAGATGCAAATGATGTTTCAAATGGAAACTCACTGTTTCCTTTCCCTTTTCCAGTGCTCTTGTTCCTTTGGCTTGGATGATGGGGAACAACTAAAGCCTGTACTACTGCTGCTCTTGGACAGCCCAAGGATGACCATTCCTTCACCAGGGAAATGCCTGTGCCCAGGGCTGTGTATCTGGGTGGATCCTATGACACTGGGATCTTGGGATTGTATTACTCCAGCACCATCTGGCTGACAAACAGGGATGTTTGATATATTCTGGGAGGATGCATCTGCTGAACATACATGCTGAAAGTGTCCATCTCTCCCGTCAGGTTGATTCTCTCCACTAGACTTGCATCCACTTTTTCTTTGAGTTTCTCTTCCAACTGTTAGGAAACAAAACAAGCAACAGAGAGATCAGATTTCTTACTTGAAATGACCACTCATGAAAACTTATGTCCTGGAAAAGTCAGCTTGTTAAAACCTCATCTGTGTCCAGACTATATCCAAAACTCAGCCAGTGACACTGGAAATCTCTCTTTCTTGGCATTCCAGACCTGTTGATCAGCCAGGGCTGTGGTGGCTCTGTGTCCTCAAAGAATTAAACCTCCAAGGTCAAAAATGTAACTCTAGTATGACATGACACCATACTGGCTTAACACCGTGGCATCTGTCCTGCTAATAAAGATGTTTTTTCAACACACTGTCTGTGCCCAAACTGCAGAGGAGGAGGATTGCCAGACCTAGTGGTGGAGAGGCCTTGATACAGCCAAACATCACAGCTCATCTCCTGACCTGTGGCATTTTGGAAGCACCTGAAGGTAACAAGCAATGAGGCTGCAAATCATATCAGCATAAATACCTCCTCTCTTCACTCCACCTTCCCCCAATATTTCATGCAAGTGTTTTCCCAAACCCATTTAGAATTATTGTTGTTCTTGCTTTTATAAAAGGGAGATGATGAACCCAGAGTCTTCTTCTAAAAAAATCTGGTCCCCAATCCAAAACAAATTAGGTAACAAGAATAAAAGGACTGAACCCAAAACCAACGCTGCAAAGCAGGATTAGAAGCAAATTACTTTTCTCAGGTAGGAACAGCACAATCAATACTTTTCTTTCTTTGAAATATAGATTTAATAATGTAGAGCTCAATAATCCATGTGGGGCTGACTGTGCTATGGATATTTCAGTACTTTTGACTCTCCCAGCCTCCACAGCAGCACAGAATATCATGGCAGAAGAGGGGCTGCTGCTGGGTGCCACCTCAGAGGTGCTGCAGAGGAAACCTCACCTGCTGGGTGGTGGCCAAGCAATACTCTGCAGTACTCAGGATGCTGCAAATGAGGCAGAGTTCTTCTAAAGTAAACTTTGCCACTTCAGAGCCTTCTTTTTCTTTAAGCAAACTCGTGATGGTGAGCCCACCGCTGCTGCTGGTTGTCCTGGGGAAAAAAAAAAAAACCAAAACAGACAAAACCTGTAAGGTTTTCGGTGTACAGACACACACAGGGCAAAATTACTGCTAGATTTTAATGCCATGAATAGCCCTTATGACCACAAAGCCCAACACCCTGTGCAAGACAGGTCAGTGTCAGCCTACATCAAACCCACAACTGCTATTTTGGTGAAGGAATATCTTTTAGAAAGGCAAACAGAGCCATGTATCAAGTGTCCAGGCAAAGGACAGCTCACTCATTCACAACAAGGTGGATTGGGATGCAAGTGGAACACAGCCCTCCCCACTCAGCTTCACCTTCACTGCCAGTTATTCAAAATCTAATTAAAGATTACAGAAAAATCTCAGAACTATCAGGCAACTTGTCATATTTATCTCTGCAGCACTAAACAGCTGTCCACATGCATTTGAGACTTTGGTAACCTGTTTTAAAAGCTGATGATATCAACAAAGTACATTATAGAAGATGTGCCATCTCTCCATCGTCTTCCAGTGATGAACATTCGCGTATCAACAAAGAAAGAACAATTCAGAGGCAGGAAATTCCCTACCTCTCAACTCTTTATAATCCAAATCCATTAAAAAAAAAAAATAGGACAGTGATATTTATCTTGGAAGCAGAAACGGAGCACGCAAAAAAAATGTGTATAAAGAATGCACATTAAATTTATCTTTCCACTTGTCTGGATGGAACCCTCTTCCCTTCCACCTGTAGAAGATTTTAATGGTTTCAGAAATTCATTTTGTTGCTCCCAGTTTTACAAGGGAAACGAACTGAAGATAGTAAATAGCATATAAAATTATCTGCAGTGAAGGCTGGCAATATCTCAGGAGTTCCTCTGGCCTGTACACTTATCCATATTGGTGTAAACTCATAATGATCTTTATTTTCACGGGATTTCTGTCTATATATTTTATTTATACATAGATAAAATGTCCCAGAGCAGAGGGAGTTACAGGTAAGCACTTTAGCATCACACAAAGAAACCACCTTCATTATAAATTATCATATATATATAGTGTTGAGCTGAGGCAGCAAAGAATCACAGTGTGACCTGGTTGCTCGAGTAGCAATTCTGAAAGACAGACCTCTCTGAAGAGACTTGGGCTGGCATTTCAAAAGGAACTTCAAGAAACTGTAAGTCTGGCAGCTAATCAAAGCCAAATATGAAACTATTCTCCAGGGGCCCTTAAAAGAAAAACAATGTGTGACTGTCCTTTTCCTCTCCTGCTTTTTCTCAGTGCAACAAACTGAACTTTTGAGAAAACTATGAAGTAAATGTAGTCCTATTGATGCTACATGGGGTCCTTGACAGTGAAATAAGTGTCCACAAGGATGTATTTATTAATTATCTTTACAAAGCATCTGCTCCTCTCTGGAACGTCTCACCAGACGGTGCTGCTGCAGTGTTTGGGAAGCAAGACTCACTTGGGCAGGTTTCCAGAGAGAATTTTCCAGGCATATTCCCGAAGGTACTTCTGGAAGATGGTGGTCAGAGCTATCATGGGCTCGCCAGTGCTGAGCTGGGAGCACTGCACCATGCACTTCTTGTAGTACACAAAGAGGTCGGCACAGCTGGGCAGGACGGCTCCTCCTTCGTCCACGTTGGGCTTGGGGGGACCCTGAGCCTTGAAATCAGCCACAAACCTGTCAATCAGCTCCCCGAGATTCCTGATGGGGGAAACAACAAAGACACTTTAGTCTGCTGGGGGAGGAAACGGAGGGAAGAAAGATAATAATGCTTAAAAACCAGGACGCCCTGTCTTGTGACGGCAGCGAGCACGTTCAGATTTTAGCAGGTGGGTATCCCGGTCCTTTCTTATCCCACCCTCCCAGCACAAAGCTCACACAACAGCACAGACCAGACCGATGAGTAACGACCTTTTGTGCTCCAGAGTTTTAGTGGCAGCTTCAATCTGTTCTCCAGTCACATATAAAAGCTCCCAAGTCTGCCAGGACTGGGTTCAGCACATTTGATGCAAGTGCATAAAGCGTGTGCTCAAGTTTCATTCCTGGCACCAGGAAAAGTAACAGTCAGGCTTCCCATCTCAGCAGCCTCCGGAGCAGACCTTGGGGAATATGGATTTTAAAGGGATGTGCTCGAAATGGTGTGCCATTTGCCATTTCTTGGTCCCATTTGGATACCACCTGGTTTAGCACAGCTTCACACATCCTTTAAAGAAGTTTTATTTAGCACGAGCACAAAGCGCACTTCCTACTTAAACTCCTTTTAAAAGCACAAAAAGCCCTCCTATTGTCTCCAGTGATTCATTATAGCCCGGTCCTTGCTCAAATATTTCAGCCTTTAGCCAACGATAAACTTCGCTCCATCGTTTCACCACGACAAAAAGGTTTTTAGTGTGGCAGAGGGCCAGAACCTTCAACACAGAACCAGAGAAGTCTTCTGATCCCAGGGACTTCCTCTGGTCCTACTCCTCCAGACACAGCACATCCGTGTCAGTGACCAAGACCTGCTCTCCCAACACCGGAGCTCAGCTCCAAGGAGTAACCTTTGCCAGATGAACTGAATTACAGCAATAAACCTTCTCCCCCAGTTTGTTTTTTGTTTGGCTTTTGAGGAATGTTTAGGCCTTTCAGATGACAGAGTGGCACTGTGCTGACCAAAAGGAGTTCCTGTATTTTATATTTCTGTTTCTAATATGGTCTTGGCTCCACTTCCTCCAGCTCTCCCCTTCCCATGGCACAGCCTTCACCCCCTCTCACTGTTGAGGGTGTAATGGCTGTGCTGTGCCATGATCTGGGGTATCTGAAGAAAGCCAAATCCTTAGGAGAGTGGCTGAGACTCTTCAGCACATTCTCACTTACCTCTGCCAAAAAAAGGGGAAAACCCGCCAACAATGACAACTTTTCCCCACTTTCTGTCCTCTTTCTTTTCCTCTTGTGAAAGAGAAAACCCCTCTGATTCCAGTTTACCAAAGAATCCACGACACCACACAAGTCTTTTCCCTGATAAACTTAGGAGCCTGCTGCCCCAGAACAGATGAGCTCCTACTGTGGGTGATCCACTGGGCCAAACTAATCTACAGAAATGTGTTTGCAGTATCAGGGCTAAAGCCAGGAGTGAGGCTCTCTGGCTTTAGCCAGGCTATTGCAAAGACAAGTAGCCCCCTTTTTTCCTGCTTATTGCTTGAGCAGTGCACACAGCTCTGATTCCACAGCTACACACAGTTCCTCGGCTGTGTTACAAGCACTGTAAAAACATCAGGCTGCTCGACTGATGTGATAAATCTCTACACTGGCAGGAGCAATTGAAGGCTGAACTGAAGCATTGATTGTACTCGGCCACAGTGAAGCAAAATTTACCTCCCCCTGTAGCTGTAGGAGAGCCAAACAGATGGAGCTGCAGGAGGGCTCACACGTGCTGCAGGCTGCAGATTCCTGCAGGTTCTCAAGGAAAGCGGACGTGGCTCACTCCTTGTCAAATTAAACAGCTGCATCTCCACCTCTGCATCTGTGCTTTGCTCCAGATGGGCAACAAAGTGGAGCTTTCTTAGCATTCACCAGTCACTTTGGTTTTTTTCATTCTCTCAGTCTCAAGACACGGTCAGGAATGTCAATGGCTTTTGTTTCTTTATGCTTAGTCCACATGTTCTCTTCTCCAAGGCAAAGTGAAATGTATCTGCATTTTCCTGGTCCCCCAAGGTCTTGTCAACTGGGGTGCAGGAGAAAATGCAGCTGTTCAGAAGAGCTGGGAGAGCAGTGCTGGGGCTTCACGCTTGTTCTGATCCCAACCTGGACAAACTGCCTGTCAAACCAGGCTATGGGACTGCTCTTATTTCAGCATGGGACTGGTACAAACAAAACATCAGGATACTGGGCACTAAGGGAACTAATATATCATTAATGCCCACCTCGGTTGATGGCAAACTTTCACATTAGTCTCAGTTTTCCCAAATATAATATGAAGGCTAAAAACCTTTGTGTGGTGCAACAGGAGCACGGAGAGTTTGGTAGAAAAGGCTACTGGGAGATGAAGCATGAAGAAGGCAGGAAAGCTACAGAAAATGAATATTTTCTCCATAGCCTCTACGGAAAAGCTCCAAGAAAATTCTCTGGTAGTGCAGATGTGGTATTTCCTAACAGTAGCATATTTATTGGGAGCGAGAACTCGCCAAATCTAACCAAGAGAAAGTATGACATGAAATCATCCAAACGGAATTTTATTCTGGTTCTTAAATCTTTTCGTTCCTACATTCCTCTTCCTTTTTTCTTTCACTCAACCTATTCAGGAGGTTTTTTTTTTCCACCTCTGGCAATCACGAGAGGAACCAGGCAACTCCTCAGCGGCACGAGAGAAGAACACGGTGCTCGGGAAGCTGGTCTGCTCAGCGATGTGAACAGTGGTATCTGCTGGGCACTGAAAAAGGACAATGGCACTGAGACACCTGGATCATTGCAGAGTAGTTTCCATGGACTGGGTATTTTGGAAGCCCCTCTGCTCCTGAGGCTGCAAACACACAGGATGAAGTGCCAGTTTTCCGAACAATCTGAACTCAGACGTGCCTTTTAGCAGACTAAAGCACAGCTCTGCACACGCTCAACCCTGCAGACCTGACAGAGTCCTTCCTTCCCTCCAGCACAACAGCTCAGCTCATGTCTGTGTGCTCCTGCTGCTCCAACTGACCACAAAGAAGAGCTAAAGATGCACAGCCCCGAAGGGGCAGAAATGAAATCCACTTTGCTGTTAAGAAATCTGATATTTACTCTGCAGCTGAGAACGGAGAGCAGCATCTTTAAAGTCTTTCTTTCAGGTGTCTCCTCTTAAACTGCTACAGATTTTGGCAATGTGTTTCTTTAAGTGGGCTTGGAAACAGTTTTTCGGAAGAAAAAGCCCAGGCTGCTTTCTGCCACAGATTTGAGGCAATGATGAACAAAACTATCGCGCTACTCTCACTATTCAGAGCCCAAACATACAATTAATGATCTAAGCAACATCTCATTTTCAGACATCAGCAGCAGATTCCTCAAAAGTTCAGTCGAAGGGGGAAGAAGAGAGAAAATCATGAAGGAAAGCAATTTTTGGCAGACAGGGGCAGCGTGGGGAATACTGTGGCAGTTTTTCTTTGAACTCCTTGCAGCCTGTGGCTATAAAGCTAATATAAAACATCTCATGATTGTAAAAGAAAAGGAAAAAAAAAAAAGGCAACTGAAAGGGCTAGGAGCACAGTGGGGTAGAATTACCAAAATGGGAATTAAAATGTCCCCCAGTGGGAAGGGAAGAAATATTCAAACAAGTCAGTGCTCAGTTGGCTGAGGGCAGGGGGGAAAATATCAGTTTCCCTTTGTTATACTGCACAGCGGAACCTAAGCCCAGCATGACAGACCATTGTGCAAGGTTTCAGTTATTTTATTTTTTTTTTTAAGCATAAAAGGTTGATGGGACATGGGGAAGCTTTTTCAAGGTGGTTATTGTGGAGATTGGACAAAATCAGGACACCAGGAGCCTCAAGTTATGCACTCTCTCATGTGTAAGTCCTTGAAGACAGGAGGGCACAGACAGATGAGATACACAAAGCAGGCAGCTCCTTCTCCTTTCCAGCCACTAATCTGTGCTAAAAGACTAAACTGAACCTTTTTCAACTATCTCCTCTCTGAGGTGGCACTGCAGTTGTTACCGAGATGTTATTTAAACCCTGGTGTGAATCAAGGTGCACAAGAAAGTGTGGTGAGAGCTCTAAAAACTTCTCTGAGCTCTAAGCTGAAAGCTCCTTTCATTCAAGTTATTTTGCTGCAAGTCAAAGAGGAAGATGAAGGAGCGTTCCAGGGATTAAAGCCCCTGACAAAGTCCCAATCTGTGAGCAATGATAATGTTATCTTACAGCCAGCTCATCTACAGCAGCTTTCATCTAAGGATCTCGAATAACTTATTTCTATAAAGCAAATCTTGAAACCCCTCTGCCACGAAGCCACATGTGTATTTTACGGAAAACCCAAACCTATTATTTGTGGAAGACACGAGATGAAAGAAAGACATATGTCTGCAGTGGGAATTGCAGAGGCAACAGAAGTAATTTCAGGAACACTAAGCCTCTTCCCCAGAAAGGCAGCAGGCACCATTCCTGCAGGCCTTTGCAATTACACGTGAAACCAACAGCCACAGCCCCCTGAACACTCATTTTGCCCAAGCAAAGGTCCCACTAAAACTTTCCTGAACCACAAACACCGCTCCTGATGAAAGCAGACTTTCAATAAATTAATTTTCTGCAGCTTGAGTACAGAATCCAGTACAACCCAACACGTTCAAAAGCAAACAAACCCCAAAGAGGAGCTGGTTACTCACTTGTCCTGGGACTCGATATACACATAAAGGTGAGGCTCAAAGCACTTGGAAACAATGCCATGGAAAGGATTGTCAGGGACCTTTGGCTTCTTTGGCTGTAAGAAAACATTGAGAAAGTTGGTTTCAAACCTGCCTTGTAAGACCTTGAAGAAACAGCAACGGCACAGAAGGATGTAAGTCTTTAGAGATATTATAACAGAAATTTACTGTCAAATAATCAAAGCATATAATTTACAGTACAGGCAAGTCTTCCCTCCCTCTTACAGAGCTGTTGGCAGTCCAAGGAATTATCTTTCCACTTGTAAAATATTCTTATCCTTAAAGAGAAGCTTGCTCCCTGCTAACAGATTTCAGTAAAAGAATCTTAATGCAGTTTGCAAAGAAAACCTCGCTGAATCCTTCAAACACTAACAAGGCTCCACTAGTCTCCTCTGAAATCAAATGCAGCAGCTATGTGGAAGCAAGATTCAAAAATCCTTACATTTTAGAATATCAAGGGTAATAACTCAAAGTTACAGACTTCATCTGGATGAATTTTATTTAGATAAACAGCCTGTAATTACTGGAGGAGCAGGAATGATACAGGCAACACTACAGGCCTGTTTTCTCTGCGAAACATGTTTCTGGGGATGCAAAGATTTCTGTTTTAAAATTACATTTAGAGCATTAAGCACATGTGCCATTTGGGAGCCATCCGGTTTAGCCTCATTTTAGTTTAGTGCAGCACTCTATACCATGGCCAAGCACAGCTCACCAAAGCCACTGGGACTACTCATATGCTTAAATTTGTGCATGTTTAAGTACCAGACTGGGCAGGGTCTTTAAGCTCTTTTTTGCCCTATGGCTCAGTTGTTATTATTTTTTTACTAATAGACAATTTTTCTTGTTGCTTCCCAGCAAACCAGAAATTTTTCACTGGCTGCAAGGAGGGCTGCAGTGGCTCTGGAATGGAATTCTTGCTTCTCTCTCTACAAAAAGCCAGGATGAGCTCCCAGCCAACAAAGATAAGAATTTTTCCAGCTGAAATTTTTTTTTAGTGTGAGAAAAGCAAAATAAGAGAGCTTAAAGGACATTCTCTCCTAAACAGAGGAGGTGGCACTAAGTCTTTGGCAGAAACAGCAGGGAGTGACAAGGCAAACACTTCTCAGCAATAATTCAGCCCCAAAGACACGATGAATCCTAATGGATGGCTGCAAACCCAAAGTGAACAAAAGGTTTTATGGAGGCCAAACCACCTTTATGAGCCTGGCTTCATTAACCTTCTTACCCAGAGCATGACTGGAGAATTGACTGGGTTTGCACAGCTTTGGGACAGAGCCACTACCAGCATCCTCCATCCCAGCCCCTCTGCCAGGGCCTGCCCGTTTCTGCCGGATGCAGACGCTCATCAGAGCTGGGAGGAAAACAATAGCTGGTAATCGCAGAAACCTCCCAGTGGCCAAGTCCCCAGGATGGCAGTGCCAACACAAGGCTGCAAATTCACCATGTTTATGATTTACCAAGCTGGAAGAGCCAACTCATAAAGCAGGACTGGCTCTCTGTGTGTGCGTGTGTCTCCCCATCTCGCTGCTCCCAGCGTGTCTGGTGGGGAGAATACTAAATCTTTTAACAGTAGCACTGACGCTGTATTTCTGAGTGTGCAATCCTGTCCAAAAGCTGCAGATGTTTAAGCTATTTCCTCCTTGAGTTTGATGGAAATAATAAAAGGTTACTGTTGTCACAGTAAGGAGGTCTGCAGCTGGCCCAGTTTCCTTTCATTACTATCCAAAGTAAACAGATTAAACTGAACTGTTAGGATTGCTAAAAGAGGTGTTTTTCTAACATGGATTCCCCCCCAAACTCTTGTGCTCCCTCTTACACTCCCCAGTGTCTTGGATTCTCGGGACTAGTGTCTTGGAATGGCTCTTCCACTGAAAATCCTTCACTTCTTCCTGTCTCTTCTCTTCTCCATCTAGTGACAGCAGAAGATGAGTCCTCCAACATGAAGTCTCAGCACAAACCACCAGCTGCTGGCACTGTGACACTGAAATGCTGGAGCCCACAGGCCTCCCACTTGGCAGACAGAAGCCTTGCAGGGCAGCTGCCCTTGCAGCAGAACCCAGCACTGCACTGTGAGCATTAACACATGGAATTCCCAAAAGAAGAGGGCAACCTCAGCACACACAGCATTTCAAGGGATGTCCCTGTGGATGGCTTTGCACCAGCCTCCCCAGGTACAGGGAGCACAGCATTTCTTTTCTCAGAAGCTCCTGAACTGCTTCTGGCCAGGGCAGTGCATTCTGCTGTTCAATAAACCCAGCACTAATTACTGTAATTATCTCTCATCTGCCTTCTAGCAACATCGACCTCTCCAAGGACGTCCCCTCACCCCAACACTGCACATCAAAGCCAACCTTCTCCCAGCCATTAGATACTGGAAAGCAAGTTCTTCCCAGAACACACACCACACATGTCTCCCCAAGTTCCCAGTCACTGTTTCACTGATAAAAGTCCAGCCAATACCAACTGTCCAAGCTGTATTTTAACAAAAAGAGCAAAACTTCACTTAAATCATTCTGTTTCAGGACTTTGGCTGTGGGTGGAAGGCAGGGTTGCCCTGCTCACATGAAAATCTGGAGGGGATGTACCAGACTCTGCTGGTGGAGAACTACCACCTCCTAATATCCCCAGGAGTATGGATCTGAGTAGGTCCTGGGGCCCTGGTCATCCATCAGGGTACACCTGTACATGGCCCTTTTACAGGGCTGTAAACACACTGAATAAGGAGAGAGTACCAGCCTCAAACAACTTACAATTGAACATTTAGAAAACATCCATCTGGTGAATAAAAAATATGGGGCTTATAAGTTTTTATATTGGTGCCAATCAAAACAATTGCATTTACTATTCACTTCTTTAATGTTTGCAGAGGGCTTTGGAAGCTCAGTGCTTGTACAAGCCATTAGGTGCTGCCTGCTTTACAGAGGTAATGGATGAAAAGCACTACAGAGATAAAAATCCCAGAAGTAATTTATTTGGAGTGCAAATCTAAAACTGACACTTGAAAGTTCAATGAGTTGCCTGGTGACTCCAGACAGTTTGCCTGGCTGACAGGGCAAAATATGAATTGCAACTGTTTGTGGAGGAGCTTCTTTTGGGATCTGAAAGCTAGTTCATCTTTCTTTGACAGAAATCCTGTAGTTACACTTAAGCTGTTGCTGTACAGGCTAGAACAGAATCCAACTCACTCTCACGTGGTAGGATTGTCTCTGCACTATTAACTGAAATAAAGATTGCTTTGGTTTCAGTGAAGTGAGCCAGAGCAAACCATGGGCGTACTGGGAGCCTCTATGCTGCACAAAGGATCAAAACTGCACTGAATTAATTGCTGTGAAAACAAACCTTTCAAATCAATGTGATGGGAAAAGCTCAGGCACCACTGGAGATTTTGACAGAGAGACTGCCTCACTGACAACTGGAGAACTTCAAAGACTTACTTTGTCCGGATCACTTTTCTCAATCACAATCTCATCTGTCTCTGTCCCAGTTTCATCCTCCAGAAATGGGTTGGTGGAAGGAGGTGGCACTTCTGGCTTCTTCTGTTGAAAAAGAGGAAGCTCCTTAGAGAACAGTCAGTTTTGTGCCCTCTGGCACACAACTGCATCCATGCTTTGCTTTACTGAGCCCTTCAAAAAAAAAAAAAGTCATATTCTCGAGAGATCTAAATTCAGCCTGGAGGAAAACCTGACAGGACTTCCCTTTTTAACCAGCAGCACCCACTGACCCACAGCAAATTACAAGTGGGTCCAGCAGGCTTTCCTTGTAGGCTGAATTATCACATCCAAGGAGGCTTCAAGACACCAGCTGGACAGAGAGCCAACCTCAAACCAGTGGCTTCTGAGCCACACGTGGACTCTGTGCTTCCAGAGCACTTGGCTGGCAAAGCTCCTGGCTGAGATTTTGGGCAGAAAAAGCAGAGATGGCCTCATAGATACTCCCTGAGCTGTTTCCCTTGGCTCTGCCTTTACAATCCACCAAATCAGACAAAAGTAGAAGCTACCAACGTCCCTGTAAGTCAGACTGACCCAACTATGTAGGATTGAAAGTTGGTCCCATGTGGTGAACCTGTGGTAAGTAGAAGTGAAGGGGGGACTTTTAGTTATTATGTGTCATTGACATGCAGAGAACAAACATCTAACACAGTCATCACTCCATAATTACTCTGTGGTTCCCCATAGTTATGTGGCTTCAGCTGAAAACAGCACAGGGCCCAGGAGAACCATAAAAGGACACAATCAGTGTATTTTTATTCTTGTGAGTCCTGTGCCACCTTCTCCTCTACACAGTCTGCACGATCAAAAACCACTTTTCAAACTACAGTCCATCAAACACCCAAATGTGCCAGTGCAGGAGGAGGCTGGATGTGACATGTTTTGCAGTCTCCCACTACCAGAGCTACGTGTGACAGGGTTTCTTTATCCCAAAGAAGCTGTTAAGAAAGGGCTGCTCTTTAGAAATCCCCTTACCACTGTCCCATCAGCAAGAGTGCAGCCTGAGAAGCGTTTAGCCAGGAATCCTTCGAAGTTGGTTGTCCTCTGAATTGCAAACAGCAGCAATTTCACCTCAATCTCCTTCGCTCTTGTGCGCATGATCTTAGAGAGCTCTGCCCTGGAAAGAGAGAGGGGGAAATAGAAAAAACAAATGTGGTTTTCTATAAAGATCTGAAACCTAACACTGTAATTCGGCCTATTCCTTGGAGAGACTTTCATCACAAAATTCAAGCTAATTCCTAAGATGCTCTCTAACATAAAACTGCTTTGTAGATCCCATTTCAAACACAACCACAGTTGCTCAGAGCTCTCTGGGTAACAGGACCCCATCTCCTAACAGCCAGCACAGCACTGCCGCAGGGAAAGCCAGCAGGATCAAACCTTGGGAAGCACAGTGCCTCCCACGGGGGTCCCAGAACAAAGGCAAAGGTGCTACTGGGACTGGCACCTTCCTCTGGTCCTGTTTCTGGCTGACAAAGAGCCCGGTCTGAGGCAGGGACACTACAGTCAGCTCACACTATTCCACTTGGCCTCTAACATTACTGATTTTTACCTCTGTTCCATTGAAAATTGATTTCCACACCATCTCTCTTGCAGTCCTAGTGAAACTTCTCAGGGTTTCCACCCCTCACTTGCTTTTAATCACGGACAACTCTACAGAGGTGTTTCAAGAGCGCCCTTAGAGCCCCATGGACGTACGACCAGCGTGGCAGGACACAAGCTAAGGTTTTATTTTAGGGAAGATGGGTCTGCTGGGAGGCAGCACAAGCCTCCTGGAGGCTCACCTGGTGACGTGGCAGAACTCCACGGCGATGCGCTCCGTCATGCACCATTCCTGCGGGAACATGCGGCCGTACTTCTCCTCGTAGTCCACCAGCTGCCTCTTGATCCAAGCGTAGCGCCTGTCGATCTTATCCAGCCAGGCCACCTGGATCACATGGAGAACATCATCTCTAACAGCAGCACTTCCCAATATCCAGCCTGGCTGCTCCACCGTGCTGCTGTAGTTCTGCAGAGGAGCTCGGGCTATCGATCAAAGCTAATTTGACCTCTATTTATATTATTCTGAATGCTTCAAGTTGAGCCAGGGGAGGTTTAGATTGGATATTAGGAAAGATTTCTTCGCTGAAAGGGTTATCAAGCATTGGAACAGGCTGCCCAGGGAACTGGCTGAGTCACCATCCCAGGAGGGATTTAAAAGATGTGTGGATGTGGCACTTAGGGACAGGGTTTAGTGATGGACTTGGCAGTGCTGGGGAATGGTTGGAATCAATGATCTTAAAGGTCTTTTCCAGCCTAAATGATTTTGTGATTCAAAGTGCTTAAACACATGCCAGACTGAAAATCCTATCTTGTGTGAATTAACAGAGCAAGTTCTGTTGAAAATGAGGATAACAGTACTCCTAAATCATGTAGAGATTATTGAAAATTCAATCCAATAATATTTCACTTGATCCCACCCTCTTTGTTTCACAGACAGAGAGGTTAAAGTCAACAGTGGGATAAGAATGCAGGAATTCCTGGATTCTTACATTTAGCTCACATTCAAAATTCGACAACAATTCTTAGAACCTGAGGATTTTTTTCCCCCTAACATTAGTGCTTTCTGGTCAAAAAGTAGAAAGATTAATCCAAAAAACTTTGATGGAAATACACTATTTAAAAGTAAGCATTTTAGCCTCTCTCCCTTGTCAAACTCTTGAAACTGATAAAATACATTTTGATCGAATGGTGGTTTTGGTTTGTGGTGGGTCTTTTTCCAAATTTAAGAAGGTTTTAGTACATTTTAAAGAAGTTGTTAGTATCAGGACAGGAAATTTAAAAATTAGCTACAAAGATAAATAACTTCCTAGAAATCCCTCCCTCATGGCTTTTTAAGCATTTTGCGGGTTTTCTTCTTCGTTTGGGGGGAGGTGCTTTGCAATTTTCAGAGTTTAATTTTTCAACTCTTTACAGGGCAGGAAGAATAATCTGACATGAAATGATTTATTTACTGTACAAAGGGAAAACATTTCTAGTGATGATATATGAAACTGAGGTCTAAGGTGGGAGGAAGTCATCCTGGCAGAGAGGACACTGACTCCCAGCTCATCAGCCATATCACACCCACTGTTTCCAAACCCTCGGGGATAAAAACTTTTCACCACAGGAACCTGTGGAAGCGTGAATTTCGTGAACGCCAGCAGAGCAAAATGTGAAATCCAAATGCAGCTTTTTAAGCTTCCCTTACATCTTGGTTTTCCTGGAAAAGCACCAGATACTCCGAGAGGTGTTGTTTAATAAATTTCTTGATGATTTCCTGTTTGATTCTGGGATCCAGGACGTTGGCGACCAGACATGCATCACGTAGGACATTGCTGGGTCCACCAGTCCTCTATCAAAATAAACAGGAAGAAAGTGATTTAAGGTTAAATAATTGAAAGGGTGACTGTAAACTGCACTGCATCCAGGTTATCTTGGTTTTATCCTTTCCCATTATTCGCTTTTCAATGCTTCTGCTGCTACTCTTTATTTATCGCTGCATCTTCCTTCCCTGGGATGAAAATTGAGCTGCTCCCATTTCACTGGCCATTAAGTTTTTCCATAGCAGAGAAAACAGAAAATTTAAAAACATTTTTTTTAAAAAAATGCTGTTTTGATGCTGCTTCACATGGACATAGATTTATCCTTCATCAGCTGTTCCAAACACTTCCCTCATTTCTGTACTTGTCGGTTTTATGAAGTTACCAGCAGAGCTGGTACTCGAAAGACACCACTAGTGTTTTCTTTGAAGTAAATTCAAATTCACACCTACCTCCCTTACTGTTTGCAAACATTTGGATGCACAATGTTGGAGAAGCACATTTGGTGCCTTAGCCCTAATCCAGATTTGTGTTTGGGCTGTCTGAGTAAACCAGAGACAAACTTGGTAGCACCACATCAACAGACAGTCTGTGCTCAGCTTTCTCTGAACACAACATGAACCGCTTGGGACAAACAAATAACCAGTAACTGGGTGAGATGCCAAGGGAACCCCATGCTGGTCTACAGGGCCACACAGGAACTATTTGGGGCATTCCCTGACTGCCTGCAGCCCTCACTGCAATAGCTGTGTCAGTGTGACAGGGGAAAGTGTCACTTCTCCCCCACATTCACTTGACAGGAACAGTGAGAAATACACCCAGTACCCTTTGCTTTCTAAAGCAACTCCTGAAACAGAGAGAGATCAAATCTAGATGTAAAATGAGACAAAACCCAATGATAATCACACTGAATAGTTTTCAGCAACAATTTTCCAATGGGGGGAAGGAGGAAAGTGAGAACTTTACCTTTGTACCTTGAGAAGGAAAGGCTTCCTCGAAGTCAGCCAGGATCTGCTGTCCCAATTCGTTCTGTGCTGCCTTCACCCTGGGGAGGACAGAAGGGAGGGCTTTGGTGGTGGCTCAACCACCTCTTTGTTTCATTGCCTGCAAACACTACTGCAATGTGGACTGAAACACTGACAGCTACCTGAAGGCTTTTAAGGGATAAAAAGGATGCTAAAGAGAAAACATCCACAGAAGGTCTGTGTGTCAGAACTGGGAGAGTGTTTTCTCCCTGAATGACACTGGGATGACAACTCTATACAGCACTGACCCCTCAGCTGTAGCAGAACATGTCCTAGATTCTCTTGTCCTGCTGCCATTTTAATATTTCAATAAGGGCCAGTTAATCAGCTGAGAAATCAGCAGGGTTCTTTTAATGCCAGTGTGATCAATCTACCTTTTGTGTACGTTGATCACGTTTCAACAAATATATGTTCCTAACACGTAAAAAGCTTCACAATGCCTCAGTCATCACTGTGAACCTTTCACAGTTCCAGGTGTACTGACCTACTTTTAAATGCATCCATGTACTTCTGGCTGCAGTTTTATCCTATAAATTCTCCATGCCTTAAGAAGCATAAAAGAGCAAAGGTATGAAATGGGTGTTAAAAGTTTTGAACAAACCACAATCTTGCTCTTTATTTGGCTGAGAGAATAAAGCTTCCAATTTCCAGAAATAAAAGTCAATATAGCTTAATTGATACTTCTAGGGAAATGGAAATGCCTACACATACTAGAAAGAGCCAAAGCAAACAGCAAGGCACTTATATCCCTCTGCAGCCCTTGAATTCTTCCATCAGTTTTTATTATACTGGAAATGCTTTCAGGTCTAAACTGATCATTCAAAGCAGTGGATTTTTCCACTGAGATTGATATGTTAGTGAGAGCAGAGACATTTACTGTTGTGAAAATGTTTGCTCAGACTGGGGGGAGAAGACTTTGGATTTTTTTTTTTTGATTGTTTAAGACTCCTCAACCTTATCAAGGAATGATCTGCTTCTTTAATCTTCCCATTTGAGTTCCATTAGTAGCAAAACACTATGAGATGACCTGACAGTGCTGGAGAAAAGCCTGGATTCTTTAATGGTGCCAAATGCAGAAAATTCTAGTCCTTTAAAAAAGACAGCTGAAATATAACTTTATATCTATGATTTAACTGGATGTACGACCTGCCTTCCCCAAGATTTATTTATGGGGATTTTGTTGGAACAGCTTCCTGCCTGCAATGTCAAACATAATTCTCACTTAAGCTCTCTGCTTCACAGGAATGTTCAGAAACTCCTCTACTCTTCCAGGTAAAGATCCCCAGTTAACACCTTCCTAACTGTGAAACAAAAAGGATTCACTAATGTGTTGAAATAGAGAGGGAAATTTAAGCACTAAGGAGGAACCCAGCTCAGCAGCCACAACTACAGGTTTACTTGTGCTTAAATTGTACAACAAAGCACCAGCAGTTCATGTGAGAAACCTTTTGATCCTTCAGAAAAAGAAGGGGCAAAAAAGAAGAAAAAGAGACAGTAAAACATGGATTGAAAATTTTTATCTTTCAAATAATCGAGAAGCAAGAAATCTTTTGTATTAGGAGTCAGAATACAGAAATTAATGAGCATAATGAGTAGTATAAACAATTGGAAGCTCTTAGTAGTGGTGCTCCTTTCCCTGTGAGTGGCTGCAGGGACCTTCCTATTTGACAACAGCTGCAGTGCAGCACAGTGGAGGCACTGAAAAGAGCAGCAGCCAGATTCCTAAAGACTCAACAAATTTAAAGGAGGCTCTGTCAAGCAGTTAAAATCCCTGTCCACGGGCTTTGTTGTTTTAGGCTCTGATTCAGGAAAGTACTTGAGGGTAGTCTTAATGGGGATTCTCGTATCCTTAAATTAAGAAACTTGCAGGAATGCCTTGCTGAAGTGGGATGTTAAAAAAATGCATTTTTTAAAAATAGGTCCTGCTTAAAAATCTCTCAAAAGCAAACAGTGAGAAGGAATTTTAACCTTTTTCTTTTTCCTTCACATTTTGTAAGAGAGGGTTGGGGCAGAGCCATTAAAGTAGCCAAAGGTTTCGGTGTGAGCAAGGACAGGGAGCTCCACTGCCCTCCCAGTATCTACCACTCTTTACATAAGCACACACAGAGACACACACAATTATTTTCACAATTATTATTATTTTTGTCTTCAAACACACGCCCAGAAACATGAAAACCTTTCTGCCACCTCTTTACAGCGTGACTGCTTTAGTCAGAGAACACGGGAGGCACTTGCTTTAGCCACTAGAAGATTAGTGCCCCCATGGAAAGCTGTGAGCCTTTCAATAATTCCCAATAATCCCCATGCAATGGAAACTGCAGGGATAAAAGTCTCAACCCCACGAGTGGCTGTGCTCCCATTTACTGCTGAAGGACCTTCCTGCACATGTCTGTGTGTTTAACCACTTGTATAAAGTGAACTCCCCAGTAAGGCTCAGCAATCCCAGATAACAGATTTAGGACCTCTGAGAGCCTCAGGTCAGTTTGATAAGGGTATCTTTCCATGACTAGATTCCCCCAGAAACGTGCTGGGGTATCCCAGCAGCCATCCTGCGTCCCACGCAGCAGGGAATTGCCTTTTCCTGGGGCTGCTCACATGTGCCAAACCCTTTGGTTATCCAAATATTAATGATTTCTGTTTCTCTGACTTCTGTTTTATTATTAGTGGCTTCTGTTCTCTGATTCCCCTGCCTTTAAAAAATAAAAACAAGAAAAACCCACTGTTTTGTTTCAAATGACATTAAATTACTAGAAACCACAATTCCTTTAGCCAAAGCTACCAGAAATCTTAAACCACGCCTGGCAGCTTGCTGAGATAAAAAGAGGCTGAGCCAGCCTGTTTTTCTGTGGCAAACTTGTCATCATCTTTCTCCTAAATACTTTCCAGGCTTTTTTCCACTACCTGCTAGGCCTGCTCGACCACTTTCATGGGTGGGTTTGTGACCACTAATTGTACCTCCCCCTCTACAGACAGAAAAGAGAAGAGGATTGAGAGATAAGAAAATATTCCTATTTACTACAACAACTTCCAAGGCACCACATTAGAAGTTGTTTTAGGAACACTACTAGGAAAATATTTACATTTGGGCATGAATTGTGACTTTTGTACGTCAATACTCAACAGGATAAGCACAACAAGCCAACCACTGAGAGTTCAGCCCAGGTTTCCAATGAATACAGTGGGATTTTGTTTGGTTATTTTCAGAGGGACAGAACAGGTGGAAAACGACATTAAAAGCACATCATTACTTTTCACAGCATCCAGGAGCAGGAAGCTAAATTGAATACCCCATGACAAAGAGCACATCCACCACCACTGAGCAGGCACTTCTCCTTCCCATGGTTTCCCATTCATACTTGGCTTCACTCCATTCACACCAAGAAAGAGAGGCTCTTTATTACAGAAAGCAACAGAATCTGCTCGTTTAGCAGCGTATATAATAGACTTATTGTATATAACAGACATTGGTTACTGTCACAGCTCTGTGCCAACATCTACTAAAGCATTTCTTGCCTTCCCAAACATGCTAGAGGCTTCACTTGCACCATTTAAACAAATCCAGGAGATATCAAACCCCAGCGATTTCACGGTCTAAAAATATCACTGCGAGAAGCCAGGCAAACTGCCTCTGATGTTTCATGAATCACGAAAGGATTTCCAAGCAAAAGAGAGAGAAAACTCAACTCCAAATTGGGCCCTAATACATACACGTAACAGTCAAACTCCAAAGCAGAATTATGGTGCCACGGACCTCCCTGTAGGAATTTTCTGCCTGGATGTGAGAGCAGCAAAGAGCTCCCAGCAGCACCCCAGTGCAGCTCCTTTCGCCCCACAAGCAGCAGCCTCTATCACTACCAGATGGTGCAACTCTCCCTGTATAAACACTGGAAGGAAAACCCTGCCGAGGCAATTCTAAAAATAGGAGGAACAGACTTTCTTGAGCTTTTCAGATCCTTATCTCGAAGGCAGAATAAAACAAAAGAAGTTTTCCTCCACGTCCTTGCCAGTCTCGCTGGCGTGACTGGAAACCACTGTGCCTTTTAGCAGCAGCCTGAATTCGTTTTTGTAACCATCAGCAACTGCAGAAGTATTAAATAATCATCCACCAGAAAGGGAAAACCAGCCAGAATTCTGGACCAAGGCTTAAATTATATTTGGCCTTAAAATGGCCAATGACAGCAGGTTTCTGCCCAAAGGGCATTACCACTCTGGAAGAAAATGAAGCAAGCAATCTTTCTGAGCATGAGGTTGCAATAGACAACAGCCTAAATTCAGAAGAGGACTGATATATGTTTACATTTCCTTGATATTCATGTTCATTTAAGCAAATGCTTATGGTCAAATGCGTTGTTAAAACAAGGCCCCATCCCTCTCTAGATTTAGAGTGGATTTTTCTTCTGCTCTGTCTCATAGATTCCATCTGGGGTTTCTGGAAGAGGTATCTATACCATAAAGAAAGTCCAACAGATTTACATGAAAACATTACAAACAAATCATTCAAACACTGTTTCCATCACTGAACAGCACAGGCAGCCAGCTGCTGTTTTAGCAAAGGGAGTTGCCAAAAAAATTAATTACTGTGCCTGGAAGACTCCTTCCAGTACCTCTGTAATGAGCAAAGTCATCTCAGGCAGGGTCAGCAACGTCCCCTAGAACAGGAGGGCCTTGTTCCCTTGACACCCAGCTGTCACATCCCAAATGAAACCAGGATGTGGTGGCTTAGTCACCTGCTACTGCTGAGAATGGTGGGGAGATGCTGTGGGAGCTGCACCAAAACTCACCCAATTAAATTCTAATGTATCTCCACATTAGAAAATCAAGACTACACAAACCCACAAAGCAGAAGTGTTTAGAGCAGTCAGGTGTGCTGCATGACAGCTTGGGAAGATTGGCTACAAGCCTCAAATCTCAGCAGAATTGGGCAATGGGAGCAGGTTTTGGCAGAAGAAACTCAAAGTGCTCAGAACAACCGAGTCTGGAAAATGCACAAAAAGAAATCCTGCATGCCCAACCCCTTGGGCACTGCAGTTTGGCACTGTCAAGGCAGAAGGGGGCCCCAGGCATCACCATGGTCATGAATACATTTGTGCTTCATGCCAGGCTGCTGAGCTCTATCACTGAGGTTAAGAGAGCAGGAGAAAGCATCACCTCGGGGTTCACTACAAACACCTGCACGTGAAGATCACATAAAACAATTTGCACTTCCACAGATCACTCCAGGTAAGAAAATGAAAAACCAAATGAGAAGCACAGAACACTCATGAATCACATCCATACTAATTACTGTTATTTAACACAACGTGTTGCTCAAGATTTGAGCAAACTGTGTCCAATTTTAACATGTTTGCTTTGGCTGGAAAAAATCTCAAAGGACCATGTCCAGCCTTCACATCCTTGAGACACTGAACCTGTCTAATGCATTTCCTAACCTTCCTTCCCAGCAGGAATGTAAGTGCTCAGGATTTGAACCTTTTACCTTTCAGAGAGCTGTCGAATCTGAGGGATCCCCATGTATTTGTTGAAGTGCTCTAAAACATTCACAACACCTTGGAGAAGGTTGGCAACTTCCCCATATTGTCTCCTCCTGGTCATAGCCCTGCAGAGGAAATTAAAGATTTACAAAGGCAGATGCAATGAAAATCCTGGGTGGTAATTCCACAGGTTACTTCATCCCCACTGGGTCATGCCTGTCCCTATTGAAATTTATTTTTCTAACATACACAACTCTTCATTAACATTCCAATGCGGCATTAAAATTTCACTTAACTGATGCTAAAATAAACCAATCTGGCACACATCTAACAATGCCTCAAAAAAAACATAAATGTCAAAAGCAACACTTGGCAAAGAACATGTAAACTACTGAATGCATCCGCTTCCCAGTATGGGTCCGGAGGCAGTAAATGTTATTTCACTATAATGACCCGAGTGAAGCCATTCGTCATCACACACAAAGTGTGAGTTAAAGCTTCTCAGGGAGGAGAGCGATGCTGAAAAGCCATTAGCCTTGACTTTTCTGTTAATAACTTTCACAGGGAACTGACAGCGAAAAAGAAAATCAAGTTAATTTATTTTTATATCATCCTTTAGGATCGTTCCAGTGGAGACAGCAGCCTAAGTAAAATTTTATTCTCGGCACTTAACAACCCAGTGTTCGTGCAGAATTTGCTACAACCCGAGAACAGGCTGTGCCTGGGACTTGCAACTTCACAGATGCAACATGTAAAAAACTGTGTTTTTCTAGCCTGTGTGCTCCTCAAGCACATTAAAAAACCCAGAAAGGATTATTAGAAATATTTAACCTCCAATTCATACACAGTACAAGCTGTAAGGTTTCCTTAAACTCATGCTAGAATGAAAACTAGAGTAGGCCTTTACCAAAAAGAGAACTCATTACAGTTTAAGATGTGAGTGATAAAAATCCCCCCAAATCCCCAAGAGCACATCCCTAATGAGGATACCCAACTGCACAGGCTGACTTGCTCCTTAATGAAGCCACACTGATCCTTATCACCAAGGATCAACAGAGCAATTCAAGCAATGGGTGCTGCAGACTGTTAAACACAGCAACAGGGGCTGAGGGTCACTCAGAGCTGCACAGGAAGGATCTGCCAGCAAAAATCAAGAACTGCAGCCTGTTAAGCAAAACTCCCTCCAAAAACCCAAGCAGCTGTGACAGACCCATTCAGAGCACTGCACCAAACTTCAGAACTCAGCGGTGCTGCCAAAGTACCACCGAAAACTCCCACACTTACTCCAGTGAATCCACCCCCCCTGCCAGCATGTGGAGGTGGTTGAGGGTGGTGATGGAGGTGGTCAGGTGACGCTTGGCGTGATCCAGCTGCTTGATATCCCGTGTGATTTCCTTAACCTAGTGAATGAAAACGCGCTTTTAATACCTCAAGCCACAGCAATAAAATTTTCAGTAGATAAGAAGCTGTTTTTCTCCCCTCTTTGGGACTGCAGAGGTGTCAGTTCTGCAGCCCTGTTAACTCAAGGACAAAGGTACAGGTTCAACACACGCCTGACAGCAAATTGCCAACCAGTCAGCAGGACCAAAGACAAAAATGTTCCCTTCTTAACATGAACTGGCAGCAAAAGTCAGTGTTCCCTCCCTTCCAAAAGCCAGAAAGAAAGTGCTGCTCACCATTTGCTCAGATTTTTCAGCCTTGTCTTTAATATCCTTAATTTTACCAAAGAGCTGTTGAATGGCTTTCTGGGCTTCTTCCAGAGCCTGGAAAAGAAACAAGGTCAGAGTGGAAAGAAAATCTGCATTCATTTTTCACCTTCTAAGAAATACACAGTTGCTCTCGACAGCCCCTGGGCTGGGGCAGTGGAAGGGAGCAGTTTTCTTACAAAGAAAATATCATCAGCACAACAAAAGTCAATGTACCATGTTGGAATATTTAACCTGAGTGGATCAGGGTTTCAGTACCCATTTTACAATAATGTTTTGGCAAAATCTAACTGAGATATTCTATGAAAGCAGCTCTGCAATAAGAACTATAAACAGGTTTAAGGTTACTGGAATGATTTTGATGGACTCAGTGCGGAAAAACAGGTACAACTTACTCCTGATCAATACATATTTAGAGCAGAAAAATGAAACCTCCACAAAACCTCTATGATCATCATTAATTCTAATTAAAAAATACACAAGATTACATACAGAACTCAGAGTGCCTGCCTAAACTCCTCCCTAAATTCGCAGGATATTATCCTGTTGGAAAACATGATGCTGATTCCCTCAGAGTGGGCAGCTCTCCCACCCACCTACCTGCAGGAGGAATGGCTCTTTCCTCCTGGAAGGAGGAAAGAAGAGAGGGCACAGGTTTAGCAGGCAAAGAGGGTCGAGCCCAGGAAATGGATCTCACCTGGATTTTTGTGCTGTTTTACTGCAAGTTTCTTGGGGCACCTGGTCCCCTTCATACAACCATGGTGCACCCTGACCTCACACAACCAGTGTGAACTACACGTGGATTCCATGAGTGAAGCCACATGTCCAGAAATCACATGTCCAAAATCTGAGTTCTGAAGTAACTCAACACGTTTTGCCTTCCCAGTCTGATAACATTTCCAGCTCCAGCTCCACTTTGTTTCCCGCTGTTAAGTGGGCTTCTATCCCTCTGTTTTTATACCCAGTCCCATGACCAAGGTTACAGCACAAGCTACAAGTTCCTTCAGCAAATAAATTTAACACATCTTCATTTGGAAGTGTATGAGGAAACTATCTGCCAGGAGCTTTTGCTGGAACATAGCTGTGTTATAATAAAAGTATAAAAGTTGGAGACGGTTTATAATTCATTTTCCAGAGGGGGAGGGGGGAAGTCTCCTCTGAAATATCTTCTGAATCATGTGAAAGTTAACACTTTATTGATTGGTGTCACAGAGGTGTCAGATAGATGTTCACTATGGGACATGAACACACAAATGGGCTGCAGGGATGGCTGTACCAGGACTGAACACCTCCACAGGCCTCTCCTTGGGCTCCAGCCTGGCCACCTTCTAGGATTAAATTTTCTCCTCCTTTTAAAGGTTTGTGGATTAAGTGCAAACCAAAGAACCAAAGAATGCTCCTTTCAACATATTTAACTCTGTCTCTGTACTCAGGCCCAGACCACGGTTGCAGCACATTATTCAAGTGGGTTATTAAGCAAGCAGCAGCTGCCCTGCACAGTCTGAGATTTGGATAGGTCTGTATTAAAAAAAAGTCAGCCCCAAATTCTTCTCAGATGCCAATTGCTGTGTTTCCCTTTGCTTCAGCACTAATGTCAAATCCTAATTTCTCTGCACGATCCCAGAGAAGTCAGAGCTGAACTCTTCAGAAGAAGAGATGAGGATTTATCCTGCCAATTAAAGATTCTCCAAAAGGAGGTGTTATCCTCCTTCATACCCAAAGCCAAATGAAAGAAACTGGATCACCCTAAGCCAACTTGCAGGGACAGGTGTTTGTTAAGATCTCACACATGCAGGACCACAGGGAGGGAGGGTACAGAGGACCAGCTGGAATGAGTCTGGGGAGGTCCTGCACACCACACAGCGCAGCAGAGCAATGCAGACACAGCAGGACCACCCCAAATTCCCAATGTGCTGTACACTTCTTAGACACTTCTCTGATCCCATTCCCCTCTCCTAGGGCTTTTCAGATGCAAGCTTGGACAATAACCACAGCAGCTCTCCATGGCATGACTGCCAAGGTGAACTCTAAAACCTCCAACCATCCACCACAAACCTTCCCCTTCAGGTGGCACCTCCAACTTGTCTCCAAGGCAGACAGCATTTGAGTTTCTACTTTAAGCATCAATACACAGCTCAAAGCCTTTTGTTCTTGACAGCCTTCAGCAACCAAGTTCAGAGTAAACAATACTGTGAGTGAGGATTCCAGGTCTCACAGGTTTTACATTAGAATCCCTATCCACAAAGGAAAACTATCTTATCTGTTTTCCTCATGATATAGAATATCATCTACTTGAATATAGAGACCTTTTCCAAAGTTATTGCCCATAACTTATACTCGGGTAACAGCCCAACAAGGATTTCTAGCTGCCCACATATCAGCAGTTTCTCTTTGCTCACTGTGAGGGAACAACACTCAATCTATTTCTCTAACAGGTCACGGTGCTATTTAATAATATTGTGACAAAAACCAGCAGAGACTATTTACAGGAAAACTGGTTTACACCTGAAGAACATGTTCCTGCTGCTTGTTGGAAACCAGCACATGCAGTGCTGGGCAAACTCCCCACCTAAAAACTGCCTCTGGAACACCAACCAAAGGAAAATGGGGTTCTGTCCTTGAACACTTAAAACTGCCAAAAATAAGTATCATCACCTGGTCCTGACACTTGTAGCTTTTACCTCCTTACAGACTCTGGAAAAACACAAAGGAGACAACAAGTGCTCTGCCCCATCTGATGAATTAAAGAACTGTGGTCTCCTGCTGCTGTGAGAAATAACGTGGCTGGGGCGGGGGGGAGAGAGCGAACAGCAGCTGCCGCTCTGTTCAAATCCTGCATCGCGTGTCTCAGAGAAGGGGAAACACTTCCATAACTGATAAAAAATAGAAAAAAACCACCCAGGGAACTCAACAGCGAGCTCAACAGACTTGAGTAAATCAGAACTGCTCATAAACTTTCTTCCAAATATTTGCTTAGCCATTAAGTCATCAATCTTTATCTATCCGCCTGAAAAAGAGCTGCATATTCCTCACTTGAGTCAGAACACACTAATTCATTCTATAATATATATATTTATGTAATGAATATATAATTTATATAATTTACATTTAGAGATAAAAACATTTCTTCAAACATACATAAGATTTGCTGAAAGTAACACTGCATGAAAATCTATGGTTTTTTAAGTCAGGAGGGCCCTGTCAGACAGATCTGGTGGGCAGTTCAAAACTGAATTAAAAGCGTTATTTCTTGCATATCTATAATTAAAAAGAACCAGAAGGAAGTTTAAAAAAAACAATGAAACCTTTTTTTGCTGTAACATTCTAACTGTAGCATCTGAAAATACTGCATATAGAGGGAAGAAATAAAGAAAATTAACCAATAATGGAGAAAACCCATCACCTTCCTGGTCACTGCAAAGACAGAGTAAAACCAAGGAAAAACAAACTTCAGTTATAAGAAAACACCTCATATTTAATAAATGGTGTTATTAAGGGATACAAAACCCACATCTGGGGCATGAAAGTAGGTCTAATTGCTTGAGGTGTAATATAGAAGTTTTTTAATGGACCTAATGATTATGCTTTCAGCTGTAAAAGGAGAGGGGAAACCACAGCCCTGTTCCAGGCTACAATGTATTGGAAAAACGCATTTCCCTTCACACTCTGCTCCTGCTAAAACAGTGACTCATGAATTTTAAAACCATTGTTTTTACTGCTTTTGTTATTATTTTATTAATGCGTTTATTTTGGCCAGAAATACTAACACAAACAATATCAGGAGAGCAGGAATTGCCTTTATTCCAGCAGATCTGGTTTCCCTGATGAACGGCAGGCAGTAATCTCCCAGCTGTGGCCTGACGCAGGGTTCACCTTGCGTTACTAATTTATTGGTTTCCTCATCAGTGCAGCCGGGAAACATGTAAATGCACACACCCCAAACAGCGACCAGCAGTTAAGTTATTGCATTTCCTTCCCTCCAACAGCGGTTCATTTCAGGGGCAGAGGACCACGGATAAATAAAGAGACTGGATACATAATCTGTTGTGGTTATATGAAACAAGGATGTTGAAATGAAGGTTGCAACGTACTGGAAAAACACCATATGACTCTAATCAACAACTGAGCCTGCAAGCTACAATTAACCCATCAGCATTATTTATTCAATTTTATGCAACCTCTTGAGTCCCTGAATATTGGGCACCAGCTGAGAAACACGGCGTGGAGAGGGTTTGACTGCCCAGGAGAGCGAGAGCAGAGCCAGTGGCCGGCAGCGGCCAAGGCTTCTTCTGTAATGTTTGACCCCAGGGCTCCCTGCTGCTCTGACAACTGTAAATTTAGCAGAGAGGGCAGGACCAGCCCCAGGGTGAGAGACTCCAGACAGAGAGCTGGATACAAGACAGGCCACGGATCACTTTCCTCCTTCTCCGGTGTAGAGTGTCGGATCTCCCGCCCTGGCGCGGGCTTGGGAGCACGTCCTGGATGCAGGAGGGAAGCAGAAGATGGTGGGGTGTTCTGGTTCTGGGGGTGCCCCTGTGGGCACTGCCTACATTCATGTGTAGGCCCTGGGGAGGTGCAGCCCCAGCACCCACAGAAGCAGGTTCCCAAAACACAGTTCTTGGGGGGGATCACGTGGGAGATCTCCCAGTTTAAGGCCACAACAAGGGGATCTCCCAGTGCAAGACCACGATGTATTTTTAGCCATCCCCATTTCTCAGTCAGTATTTACACAGTGGGAGCTCCCCTGCTCTTGTGTCCACAGCAGAGGTAAAAAGCAGAAGGCTGAGAAACCACACACAGGAAGGGGAAGATCCAAGCCTGGCTCACAGCCAGAGCCCAGGTAAGCTGGGCACACAGTGAGTGACACGGTTGTTTATCAAATTCTCTAAAGCTGGAGGGAAAAACACAGCACATGAATCAGCTACAGCTCTTCAACCTCCTTCACCTTGAGATGCGACAGGAAAAGAATCCAAATGCACCAGTATAAAACAATAGGGAGCAGAGGTAAATCATCAATCACTAAAAGACTGCCTAAAACACAGCTTTCCTTGGCATTATCCCAAGCAACTCCTAAGGTCAGTCTGGACATCATTCCTTGTGTCAACTTTTCACATGAGCTCTTCCAAGCAGCAAAAGGAGGAAAGAAAATAACCCAAGTGAGAGGTGGGACAAGCCCACGACTGATTCATAAGATTTGGAAGTGATGTATTCTTTAAAAGGTTACGTTCCAGTGACTTACAGTGCCAGGCTGACATTCATACACACAAAAGCAGCGTCAGCAACAATATTCCAACCAAAAAAACCAGTCCAGGGAATTACAGCCAGTCTCTCCAAATCCCCACAGCACTGAAGATGGACACAGCCTCCTCCTCCCCTCCTAGTCCAGGTACAGACCTGCCACATCACTCTATCAAGCAGCATCTCATTAGTGGGTGTGTTGATTTCTAAATACCTCTTTATTCATCCTATCAGGAATCTTGTGCAAGAAAATAATTAAATACCAGGAAATATGCAAATAGGAATTAAGAGGCCTGTATGTTACTACAGAATGTCATTGAACTGGGGAAAAAAGCAAATTTTCAGAGGAGGTTTGCTTGCTTGGGAAGCCCTGAGCTTTGGGATTAACCAAACTAACACTGTTCTTTCCCCAGAAATGGTTAAAATACCTCGATGGTTTCTATTTGCTCACTGGTGTTGTGCTAGAGACGTGTTAGTTTTATTTGATTCTAGCCAATATATATTTCAATTGAATGTTATTATTCACATCAGAAAGCTGCCCTCTCCTAAGTGTTTTATAGACACTTGACATCTGCCAAATTCACAGCATCCAAATGTATTTTTAATGTTACAAATTGGGCTGTGGTCAGGATGCTGAGAATTTAATGCTCCTGGACTGGTCCCCGCTCTTGAATACCGAGTGTTAATGCCTCTTTCATTTGCTGCCACACTTTACAGCCCAGATCAATGAAAATCTAACCCAGGACTAAAAATAAGTTCCCATCCCCAACTCTCCGAGGAGCCTCAGCCACGGAGATTTCAAAGAAACCCTCGCACACTGTGACCAGCCTCGCAATTTCTGCCGCTGAAACTTCATAGGAATGAGTCCCTCCAGACTGAGAAAGGGTGGAAATATACTTTGATTCTCAGACTGATTTCATTTTAGACAAAACCCTCAAGTTTTACAGCCAGGGATAAACCACTGCAGCTGAAGCCTGGGCTTGTCTGTCAGAGCACGACAACGCTGCACTGCAGCTGTGCCAGTGATAACCCCGAGCAGACAAACCTGAAGGGCTCATCACCCTTGGGTTTGATTTTAGCAGATTTCTACTCTAGGAGTTCAGCAAATAGTACATAACCACTACAATTGTCACTAAAGAAGAGAGTTTTGTATCATCAGCTCCAATCCCAACCACTCAGGCTGCACAGAACACTTTATATCAGCAGATTATGTCCGACACTGCATGAAGCTTAAAATTGCTATTACTGCCCCTTCACTTAACCCCAAATCGTGCTTAGAAATCAAACCCCACATTCTGAACAGTTGTACAAACACTGACAGACACAGGGGGTGAAGACAGAGGTGATTTCCAGGTTGTGCTGGTCAAAACCTTGCAGCTTAATATCCAAATTACACCCCTGGGCTAGTCCAACACCCCTCCAAGTGGGTGCACCCCCTGCACACTGGTGTCTGCAGCATGAGAAAGGTGGTGATGTGCTGTGACAGTGGCTTGAGTGGTCTTGCTCCAGTGAGTAATTTTACACAAGTTTTACAGTCAAGCATCTATTTTGCACTACAGCGGTGTGGCCATTTAAGTGCTAATTGTGTGAGTTGCACAAGAAACACTATTATCACTCAGGAATAACTCCCCGTGCAGACACTTATTATTTCCCTTATCTATTTTGGAATAGCTAAGCTGTGAGTCTCTGCTCTCCGCTCCTGTTGACATCCTGATTGCCCTGTTTGCTGCACCTCCCTGTGCCCAGGACACACCTGGTCCTGCCAGGCCTCCGCTCCAGCGCTCGATAACCGAGTGCCCTCGGCAATGACGCACACCCGCACCTCTGCTCGCCCTCACTCCATCATGGAGCTGCCTGGTTCTGTTTGATCAGGAGGAAAGCACACTAAATTTACCTGGGGAGTCTGTCAATGACTGAGGGATTCCAGCTGATTTGTCTGCTGATGGGTTTGCACACTGCAGTCAGGGGTATTCGCAATATCAGAGCCCCGCTTGATTTCCGTGGGGTAAGTTTTAGCAACCACTCGAGTTGCATCAGATTTTGCAAGATGAATTTATCTTCAGGTTGCGTGCTGGTTTGGGCTGGGGTAGAGTTAATTTTCTTCACAGTGGCTCTCTCTGTACCCCAGCCCAAACCAGCACAGGTTGAGACCTTAAAGGGAAGATATAAGTGGGTGGAATGGACAACCCTACCAGGAACCCTCCAAGCAGGCATTTCCCAGTGGAACTGCTGTCAGTTTGCCTGCTGTAAGCACGGAAGCAACACAGCTGGAATAAACATTAATGCACACCAAAGATGTGACACAACAAAATAAAAGTCAAAAAAAGGAAACAAAAAAAATATCCACACTAAGACACAGTCTCCTGCCTGTTGTCAGGATTTCTGTTTTCAGACCGGGTTTCTCGCTTTGTTGGCATCAAACCCACACAGGACTGGCCGTGCACAGCCTGGTGGTTACTCTGCAGCTTGCACTGCCTTGGACACCACCAGCACCAACACCTGCTTCTTGCCAGCACAAACACGACCCTGTTCCCAGCCCCAGGCTGCAGGACAGCAACAGGCACCTCCACTCTGAAGCACAAGGCAAGGTCAAGCTCAGACTTGCTGCTGCCTTGAACCAGGCTTTGCAGCAGATGGCAAAAGTGATGCCAGAATGAGAATCAACAGCACTATTTCTTCCTGGCATGCCATTCACCTGAAACCCTGTTCACTGAATGTGTTCTAGGCTAGAAAAGCTCATCGTGTCTCTAGGAGGGAAGGACATTGTCCAACTGTCACAATTCACTAGGGAAATGACTCTGAATGAAACTCACTTTTGATTTATTTTGGCAGCTCAACTCCTGCTTATTATTCATTGGTTACAAAAGAGTATTATGGGACTTTAATCACTCAGCTGGAGTCTTACAGGATCTGTGGCATGACTTTTCATAAAATATATAAAATCACACAGCTTAAGATGCAATATTTAATCCCAATCCATTCACCATCTTAAAATGTATTGAAATCTAACACTAGTCATATTTCATATGTTCATATTTCAGAATAATGACCAATTCATAAAAAAACCCAGGAGATAAAGCTTAGCCAGGCAGGAGAGAATGAATATAACTGAAAGATGGTGCTTACAACATCAGGGGTTGTGACACAAAGCGCTCCCCAAATGTTTTAGAAACATAGGTTTAATTAGTTATTAAGAGCTTATGACAGTCAATGCTGTCCCAGCAGCAGGGACACTTCAACACCAGCCACGTGAGCCAAACCTGGGCACTGTGGCCAAGGAAGCAACACTGCAATCTGATGGCTGGAACTCAGCATATGCATAAATAAATAAATAAATAAAAGACAGACAAGTGCCTGTGGTAGGAGATCTGCAAGCACTGACTACCTTAGTTCAGTGTGAAACACAACCTGCAGTCAGAAAAGCCACCTCCACACAAACAGGTGGAGGGAAGGGGAGCGGCTGAAGCAACAGTGCTGCTTATTAAGCATGTTCATGCAAACAGGGCACAAAATCACCTCCCTGCCTGCCAGGCTGACACTGCCTGTAACTCAGCCCACATGGAGCTGGGGAAGACAAGCTGCTGACTCCAGTGACACCATCCACCAGCTGCCCTGCGGCTCAGGACGCTGCTCTCTAAACTCCAGTAACCAGGATGAGCCCATGAGCAGGGCGGGACCACACTCCCACTGCTCTCTGCCACGTGCAGCACCTGCATCACTCTCTTCTTCTGCTCACTGTCCATCTTCAACTCTTTCTTCCTCCCTATATTGATTCTGCAAAGTGTTTCCTGATCTCTATTTAAAATAAAAAACTCCAAAAAGTATTTAGCACACTTCCATCTACGACCTTGTCAAATCCACAACCTGTGGGCATTTTTCTCTGCCAGACACATCCTCCTCCTTCCACAGGCTTAAACACTGCCAGGCACTGCAGCACACACAGGGCAGGGCATGCAGTTAGAGTCTCCCCACAGCTGCAGAGCCCAGATGTTTATTTTCACATTCCAGGAGAAAGGACAGCACTGGCTACCAAAGGATGGGATGGCCAACTGAACTGTCTGGTTCAGGCTGGGCACCAAGGATATATTCCTGTTATTTAACCACAGCAGCTGCCATCTCTTTTCTTGTACTGCTGGAGCTGTGAAAAAGAAAATATATCCCTGTTCTCATGGAGCAAAATGAAGAAGGAGCCAACCAAAGCAATCCAAGTTATCAGCCAGTATCTCCAGCCATGATAAACATCCAAGGCTTTTCCCAGCCCAGACACATTCATTTGCTCTTCTAGTTAACACTTAACTTTGTTCTAGCACTTATTGAGCCAGACTCTAATGCAGTCAGAGACACTAAGCAATAAACCAAGTTTTCCTTTTAAATAGTCCTTACTGATGCAATTTCAGTCATCTACTTTATGCAAATGTGCACACGGGGCAGGAAGGCAAAGATGGACCAGAGATAATAGAAAGAAGTACTTTTTTTTTCTAGATTCAAACTATAAAGCCACAAATCCATTTGGGATCTTGGGACTCCTTTTGGAACCCTTGATTCTTTCCAGAATGGATATGAGATGAAGCTACCTCACCATTACCCACCCAGGCACCCTGTCCTGGGATTGCACAGTTACTGTCATGGGTTAAACCAGCAGCAAAGGCAGAGGCTACTTACTACAAGGACAAAAGCCTGATAGATGCAGCAGCTTCAGCCAAACAACCAGTAAAGGCATGTCAGCAACTGTCAAAAAAATTACAGCCAGTCCATGCAGAAGCTTTAGCAATAAACACAACTACAGAGTGACACATCAAACCGTACGGAGCGTGTTAAACGCTCGGTGGAAAAATCTATGGGAACTTTTTATACTACACCCTAGGGCAGAGAGGAAATTATGCCACAACTGGACTGCAGCTCTTAGCAAGGTCAGCCCACACTCTCAGTTCAGCAGCAGCTCTGAGAAAAACCTTGCAGAGGAAAGATCAGATACCACTGGCTCCCCAGAAACTGTTACAACTGAACCGCAGCAGCTCCTGCATTCCCAGCCTCTCCCAAGGCATCCAAAATAGTCCAAGTCTGGGACTCCCAAGGAAAATTTTGTTACGCCCTGCAGAGGAATGTTCCACCCACGGCTGTTGTTTCCTCCCATAAAAGGATCATTAGTGAGATAATTTCTGAGGTTCAGGGTATTGTCTGCAGATTTTACTGAAACATCGCACCAGGAAGGGGAAGCCAAATGAGCCAGACTATTTTAAGGCTTTTGCATTTGGAGGAAATTCTAGGGCAAAATTTCAAAAAGGCAGATGCTTTGAACTGGGAAACATTATGCTTTGTGGAGAAGGGAGCATTCCTGTCTTGGGAGCTGCTTAAATAACTCTGTTGGGGCCACATCTATTTGATCACCTTCATTTTTAGGTTCAGAATCTGCTTTTTCAGATACCTCACTACTAAATTATACGAACACGTGCATTTGGGAAACAGTTTAAAAGCTGATAGACTATAAAAAGCTACTCTTACATCCGTCCCCTAAGTACAATTCACCTCAAAGGCCTGCTCCATCATCACAGTGGACAGTGGGGCACATTATCCCTGCCATGCTACCAGACAGATGGGACAGGAGACTCCATCACAGGGAGCACAGTGGCTGGATCTGCAATTAGGATTCTAAACTTTCTATCCCCAAGGTCTCCTTTTCCTTAAGGAGCATGGAGAGAACATTTCCATAGCTGCATGCTACACATGGGTCTGACTGGGATTTAGATTGCTCTGACTGGGAGAATAACATGCAGCACTATTCAGACATGTCTCTACTGGCAGCGTTCCCTCGCCATCAATTATCAGCAAAAACGCCATCCTGGTCTCAAAACCAAGGCTGGGCTCCCCTCTCCTGGACAGCTGGGAAGGTGCAGCTTTCAAGGCTCTTCCACAAGAGAGGGAAAGCTCTTTCCTGGGCTCAGTTGGTAAATGGCCCCTTCCCCAAAAAGAAAACAGGCTGTCAAAGGCTAACACCCTTGGCTTGTCTTCTAGGAACATGCCTGGATCCCTGGTCTCTAACACATCACCAAAAAAAAAAGAGATTGGGTGGGTTGATGGTAGGTCCCAGGTCCCAACAAGCACTTGAATCAATTGCCTGCACAAGGTTTCCAACCCCTCTTGGGCAGTTACTGCCGACAGGAGATGGGAAAGGCAAGGTGAGTGTTTCCTGAAGCACACGGTGCTCCCTCACCTGCGAGGGCAGCAGGGATGGCAACAAGCATGGGCAGGGTCTCAGCAGGGAACCCCCTCCTGGACTGCTTTGACTTAAACAAGAATCTTTTTTCTTTGCCACTGCATCCAAGGTTTATGTTTCCTTTGGAAGGAAGTCAGAGACTGAAAGGATGTTTATTCAAACTGTTATTTACTCATCGGACAAGGACACCTCCTCTAGCTCGACACAGTCAGCCAACGCTTGCAAACGCTGATTACCATTTGTATCGTGGGTTTTTAGGAGAGAATGTGACTGAAGGGGCTTTCACAAAACACCTTCCAGGCCCAATCTCACAATTAAATACACAGGATCCTGAGCTCCCACTGAAATTCAAGCAGCTACAAAATCAAGACTTTAAATGCACTTTTATTTACAGCACATGCTTTCAAGGAGACAATGGACTGCAGTGTTCCTCTTGGGTCTCAGTGTGTCAAGGGAGGGAAATCAAAAGACAGGAATTTTCCACAAAGTTTTGGCTTTTCCAAAAGCCAATCTGCTGCAAGTACTGTGCACTACAGGCTACAGACATCTCTTATGGTAAAGAGTTACAAATGGGAAAAGATTGAATTAAACTTATTGTTGTGGCTGGTTTTAAGCTTTGTTTCAAACCTCTTGCAAAAGCTGGTTGCCAACCATTTCCTTGTTAATCAAGGGTGGTTTGCAGTTGTGGTTATTATGATAAAGTGCAATAATGATCTTCATCCTGGGTTTCCTAAGGGAGAGGCTCACAGGATGACATTATCTATCCACGTGTATATGTCAATCAAATTTTGCAGGGAAATACTGGTCTTGAGGAAACAAATTTAATAAGAATATAAGATCAGTAGAAGAAATAACCTAATTTTAACATAAGACCAAACTACAAACTATTACCAGAAAAGGTAAATAAGCACAGCACTGACTTGCCTTAACAGCACCTTGTTTTCAGTTGTTTCAAAACAATTTCTTAGCATGCACTGGAAAATAAAACCCTTCCTCTCCAACTGGGAGACGCCAGGCCTCTTGCTCTCTGAAAACATTTCCAAGTGGCCTTGATTCCCCTGAGAATATGCTGGTAAAACAAAGGCACTTTTCAGCACAGGAACAGGCAGCTGAAGCTGAAAAACAAGGTTTTCACCCCCACAATCAAGTATCAACAGGATGGTCATGTGAAAAGGGCTGCCTCACTCCCCCAGACAGCACACAGGATACACAACTCGGGGAACACAGTGCAGGGGTGACAGGAACAGAAAATGTTTCTTCTAAGTTTCCTCTGCTTGTGGGGAGGCAAATATGAAATTCCATCTCTAAATGAAATGCAATTCAAGCATTCCCCAGCACCTTCTTTGCTGCACGTCCCTGTGACCAGCTCACATGCAAGGCCTGAGCTTGCTGATGCTCCTTTACTGCTTTAACCTTCAAGATCCATCCAAGTCCTGCCACTCCAACAGCCTGGTTCCAGCAATTCACATGTGAAATGCACATACAGGTATGAAATGGTGGGCTTGGGTTAGAAACATAGAAAGAAAAAGCTCACAGCATTTCAGAATCAAAGTATTTTTCTTCCCAGAGAACTAACACTTTAAAATAATTGAATGGTTGTTAAGATCTCAAGAAGTAAAAAACAATAGTTACACTCCTGGGAGATTGCTGGCCTCAGCCCAGGGAATATTCAGGAATACTGTAACTGCAAGCTCTGGCATCTGTCTTTAAGTTTACTTCTACCTTGCAAAGCAGCAAAGTGAGGGAAAATTGGAAAATTCACAGGTAAATATAGGAATGTTTGCGATTAACTACAGCTCTAGGCTACTTTAAATACGTCCTGCGTGGACACACACATGCACATTTTAAGGTTTTTACTTAATCAGGAGTTTAATTGTTCCATTACAACCAAACTAACAAAGGGCAGCACAGACAGCTCTGCCTCCCTGGTACTTCAGAGCAGGACACTGTCCAGGTCCATCTGTACATGCTTTGGAGAACTTCAAAGGGATTAAAGAGTGAGAAAGCACAGACATAGGACAAAGCTCTAAACAAACCTTGCCAATCTCCACAGCACAGAGACACTCCTGTCATCCCAGGGGCACAGCTGCCCATGGCACTGTTTGTGTTCATCTCTCCCCACGTTCATCCTTTTCTGCAAGTCCTGAGGCACTCAGGGCAAGTCTCACCCACAGCTCTTCTCTTGTGTGGTCTTCTCCAATTTTATCCCCTCAAATGGGCCCAAAAGGCTACAACAGCACCAGCTTTCCAATCATACACAAACTCTCCAAGTACTGCACTAGTTTCCACTCCCTCCTCAATTTCTTTAATTGCCTCCCCAGTTGATTTCTTGTCTCGCCCCTGCGCAGTAATTACAGGCAGCACCACTCCCAGGTATGCCACATCCCAAGCACATCCCCAGTTTAATAGCAGTACTCAGGCAACCATGATTAAACTACTTCTGCTGGGAGAGATGAGCATCTCCCATGTTTTTCTAAAGCAATACAAAAGCATAAATAGGTTAAATAATTCACTCGAGGTCACGGACTGTGGTAAAGGTGGGATTAGAAATAGATACCAATTGCTATGACAGTGAGAAGTGGCAAATACAGCCAGCCTTGCTGGTGAGGGAGTGACTACCCCATCCCAGCAAACTAGTCTTAAATCTGGTATTCAAAAGTCACTGAGGAAAGAATTATGACTGACAGTTCAAGGTTCAACATTCCTGGTCTAAACCACGACAGATACAGGAAATACAGTCATACCAGGTGATACCTCAAAATCAGCAAAGCCAAGCTCAGCACTCACAACCCCTGCAGCCATGGCTGTGCTGATCAGTACTGTACTCCCAGCAAACACACCTGCCAAGCAAAAGACAACAAAAACCCAAGAGCTGAACAGGAGAAGCAAGGAGAAGAGGCAGCCAGTCATCAGCACAGCGACCAACAAACAACTCCAGCAAACAACTTATTGAAAAGGCCAAATAGCCTTTTATTGATCCCTACCCAGGAGCAAATGTACTTGTACCTATTTAATGCTGCTCGTTTTATCATTAGCTTCAGAGTGGCACAACCATAGGCTTCCTGGTTCTGCTTTTGATCTTTAAATCAATCCTTCATTCCATTCCCTTCCCTTCGGAGGGTGATGGGAAAGCAGGTCAGAGCAGCAGTTCAGTGTAAGAGGCACAGAAACATCTCACTAACTACAGGAGAAGGTTTCTGCCTGCCAGGGCTATTCCTCAATTCATCATTCCAAGATAAGAATCCCTGGCATTACCAGAGGTGAGATGCACGTACCTGCCTGCCATCCTGTCCCACGTTGGTCTGTCCTCTCACCACAGTTCGAATGTTGTCATCCAACCTCCTGGAGAAAAGAACCCAAGAATGCCAAACTCAGTCTTTCTGTGCCTGACCCAAACAACTGTGGGAACCCTGACAGCTACAGAACCAATTTTAAATAAAAAAGCCAATGCTACCAATGATAAACTCACTTTTTGACCCCTCCTCTCTCTGTTGGAGATCATTATCTTATATCATTTAAAAACTCCTGTTGCAAAAATAAAAATCAATTTCTTAATTCAATCAGGGCTTCTTGCAGTTCTCCTCCTTTAAGCAATATTGTCAGCTCTGCCTTGTCTGTTTGCATTTCAGCTTTCCACATGTTAAAGTGCTGTTTAAAACACTGCAGGTTGGTAATGTCAGACTGCACAGGAAATCTAAGCATTTCCTGCCCTCTTATATCTGTTTTGTACTTATAGGACCAATACTGCCAATTAAAAAATACATGAGTTTTACAATTGATATTTTAGCATCACGAAACATAAATTCATGGCAGTTGAGTCTTCTGGGCAGTTTGTTCTCTCAGTCTTCAAACTGTTCTAAAATCTGGAAAGATTTGGTACTTTTTGATTCGTCGTTTTTTTTTTCAAAGCTGCACTTTGCAACTCATCAGCTAAAATAACATGAAGGGCATGTATTGCACAATACAGGTGAAATATAAAGAATTATAATAAAGGTAGCACTATTAGCCTCGAGGCTGAGCCTACTCATGCCTTTCAAGCAAATTAATTCCTATCAGCTACAGTGCAAAGGCTGCATTTATGAAGTCTCAGTGACAACCAGAGACACAATGAAACAGAGAAGTACTTACCTTATTTTCAATCTGATTTTGTTCACAACTTCATCAATGTTTGCCAAAGACTAGAATATGAAGAAAAAAAAAAATCAGAGGGAAGTGAAAGGGCGGATGTTTTACAAAGATATATGTCAGCTGTGATCCTGAACACTGTAGCCCTTGTGGCTCCTGACAAAGAGGAGAGCAATGGCTTTGTTTTACAGGTGGAGGAACTGAGACACACAACAACTCAGCTGCTTCTCTGCTACATCACAAAGAGCAGCAAAAGACAGGCCAGGCCAAGGCTCCTGCCTGCCCCTATCCCTGAGCTCTGCCTTGTCCTTTGTCAGCAGAACTGCTCCCAAAAGCCGTGTGACAGTGACCTCCAGTGGGCAGTGGGGATGGGGACAGAGCCTCTGCCTTTCCTGGGCAGAGACCCTCTTGCAGAGCCACACACCCCTAACACAATCTTTAGCTGCAGAAACATCTCTTTTTCGCAATATGTTAGTCCAGAACTCCCCCCAGGGCTGATGTGGGGGAGACAAAGTGCAGATATGAGCCCACAGCAACCTCATTCTTTAAATCTCAAAAGAAACAATGGTTCAAACACGAATGACTCTCCTGCAAAAGGCAACACCTGCCTGATTTGGCTGAAACCCCTGAGAACTCAGCAATGATTAACACACAGTGAATTATGACATTTACTGCAGGAGAAACATCTACACAGAAACTAATTTACTTCTAAGATCAAAGCAGGACTCCTCCTGCAGCAAGCACTCTGGGTAGAAAGAGACTACATAACAACAGCAAACCTTGTAAGATCCAAATTTAAGAAGCAATTATTGTTATAGCCTCATTAGCTGTGTTACTCTTTAAAAGAAAAGGTTTAGGTACAGGTTTAAACACACCTTTAGTCATCTACTATCAGGTTACCCCAAGAGTAAAGGGTGAAAGTAAAACCTGATTGTAAAAAAGTACGAAAGTAGAGTCTGAGAGGGCTGTGCTTGGAGCACTACTTACTTGCTCAGTGGGAAAGAGAGCATTAATATACTCCACAGCATTGAAATCTGCTCTGTCCAGTGGATCTTGGCTGGGAAACACCTGAAGAGAGGGAGGAAAACAAACAGAATCAACAACCACTGATAATTTCTGTAACTCTACACACTATCTACCACTTCTAATTACTTCAGCACCCACTTCTGATTGTATCTCACATTGTTCTAACAAGTGGCCAGGCCTCTGCCCAGGAGTAGAGCAGCCACATGCTATGCAGGTCTCTGACCTACCAAAATTCCTGTGGTTATCAGCCTGGATAAACACAGATAACTTACACACATGCTTCCACATACAGCCCTGGCACAATCCATCAAGGAATTCCCAGGACACACGAGCCATTAATCAAACCATCCTGAAGTTTTTGCTGTTGTCTGGGAACAAACTCCAGCACTGAGGCTCTGCCCTTCTCTTGGCCTGGGCTTTGCAAGGCCCCGTGGTGACAGACAGATGATTTGCTTTTCACAGCCTTGTAATAGGAAACGTGAAGAATTAAGAAGTGGTTGTACAAGTTCTCTGGAGACTTGGGTTTGCCACATTTCACAGAAGAGGGGGAGAATAAGAATCTGCTGAATGATTGTTCCTACTCATGGGAAAAGAGCAGCTGTGGTGCAAACAGATCCCATCTCTCCTCAGAAGAAACTCAAATTATACAAATGTGGCTGCCAGGCTTTGCTTTCTGTCCCCGCAGACTAAAATGTGGTGCTTTCCCTTCCCTCCTACCACACTAAAGTTGTGGATGCCCCATCCCTGGAAGTGTTCAAGGTCAGGCTGGACTGGGCATGGAGCAACCTGGTCTAGTGGAATGGGTCCCTGAACCAGCCCTCTTGGGCAGCTTTCCCAGTCACTCCTGTGGCCAAGGAGAAGCAGGCAGCAGTTAAACATGCATGAGGATGAGGCTGCGCTGAGTGAGGAAGACGCTCTGACGTCAGCCCATAGTAAGAGCACAGCTGCAGCATCACACCCAGCCTTGTCAGATACACTCCACAAATCCCAAACCCCCACAAGTATTAAGAGCAGATGAAACAAGAGGTGAGATGGAAGATAAAGGTTGGTAAGGAGCTCCACTCAAACTGCAGATAGAGATCAGTGCTGCAGGCAGCTGGAGCAGCTGAAGGAGTTGTCACTCCCAGGAGTTTGTCACAACCCATTAATCAGAAATACTACACCAGGTTTGGTGGAGCACCAGCCTGCCTGTGCTCCCCACCCTGCTTCAGGCAGGTCAGCTGAGCCAGCTCTGCTCACTGAACCACAACTGGGCAGGCTTTGCCCAAAGCTGATTAAGGAACACTCAAAGGAACAACAGTGTTATTGGGTTGAGAAGTGCCAGTGAGGAAGTGATGGAAGGCAGGAGGTGGTGTCATCCTCAACATCTCCCCTTGCTCAGGATGTGAATATCTGCCTACAGCTCTACTGCCTCCCCCCCCTCCTGGTGCTCACTTGGGATGCTGTGCCAGCTCCCAGGGTCTGCCCTAATTCTTCAAGGGAGAGCCATCAGAAGTGAGCCACAAGCCTCAACATTCAAAACAATGAAAAAACTTATCTTTGTGATACTTTGTGAGACAGCTGCTGCTGCTGCCCACAGACTTCTGCTACAGCAAAGAGCTTTTAGGATGGAAGGGTTGGCTGCAGGCAGTGCAGGCTCACAGAGGACAAGAGACATGGTTTCACCCTGGGTTCTCATGGGATTTTGAAAGGCTTCAAGCGCCACAAAGGGTTTCAGGGAAGCCTGGAGGACTTGGGCTGAACACAGAATAACAGAATATCCTAAGCATCATCTAGTCCAACTCCTGGCCCTGCACAGGACACCCCAACGATCCCAGCCCAGCCCCAACAATCCCACCACGTGGTGAGAGCATTGTCCAAACACACCTTGAGCTCTGTCAGGGCCGTGACCACTGCCCTGGGGAGCCTGTTCCAGTGCCCAAACACCCTCCTGTGTATCAGCCACAAATCAAAACAAGCCATTCAGATTACCCTGACCTCCACTGAGCCACAGGCATCCGAGTGCACTGAGGTGCTTCACACACCACGGAACGCGCCTGCAACCAGCGACAGAGCCCTGCGCTGCTGCAGAGCCGATGGGGACGCGGGGGGGACACGCTCAGCACAGGCCCGAGCACCTCGGACCCGGGGGTCCGAGCCCAACCGGGGCTGACGGGGCTCTGCCCGGGGCTCCTCAGGCCCAGCAGCGGGGAAGGCCCGGAGAGCGCGGCGGGGACTCGCTCGGCCCCAGGCCCTCACCGAGCGGCCCCAGGCCGCGCCCCACAGCTGCCCCCTCACGGGGGGACCCGTCCCGGCGCACCTGCTCGATGGCGGCCTGCACGGCGGGCACCAGTTCCAGCGCCGCCTCCAGCCCGGCCTCCAGCTCCGGCTCGTCCTCCTCCATGGCGGCGCCGCTTCCGCCGCGCTGAGGGGCGGGGTCTGTGCGGGAGGCGGTGCCTATATGGGCGTGGTCTCGCTGAGGGGCGGGGCTTGTGCCTGCGGGGGCGGGGCCTCCCGCCCGGCGGAGCGGGGCGAGTCCCGGCGGCGGCGGCGGGGCTGGACCGGACCGAGCCCAGCTGAGCCGAGCCTAGCTGGGCTGAGAGGGGCCGAGCCGAGCGGAGCTGAGCTGAGCCGATCCGATCCAATTCAAGCTGAGCTGAGCTGAGCCCATCCGATCCAAGCTGAGCCGAGCCGAGCCGATTCGATCCAAGCGGAGCTGACCCGAGCCGAACTGAGCCGAGCCGCCCCGGGCCCTCCCGCCGCCCGCCCGGCTGTTGACAAGCGGCGGCGGGAGTCAGCGCGCTCGTCCCCATGTGGCGGACGCTGGCCCTCGCCTCCGCCTTCTTCCCGGGGCTCTTCGTCCTCTGCATCCGGTTGCTGCGCTGGGCCGCCCCAGGATGGAGCCTCAAGGACCGCATCCTGCTCAGCGGCAGGTACGGGTGGCAGCGGCGGGAGGGGACACCGCACCGCGGCGGGACAACGCCGCCGGTACCCACCGGGAGCGGGACCGGGAGCGATCCGGGCGGGCCAGGAGCACCGAGAGCCTGCATCCGGGGATGCCCAAGCCCGCGACGCTCTGGGGGCCGGACCCTGGCTGTCCCGAGCCCAGATCCCGCGAGGGGAGCAGGGGCCGGTGGCCGGAGCAGCCCCGCGAGGGTGGGCAGCCCCTGAAGGTGGGCATTCCACGAGGACGGGCTTTCCCCGAGCATAGGCAGCCCCCGAGGGTGGGCATCCCCCCGAGCACGGGCAGCCCTGCCCGGCCGTACCCCCCGCGCTGTGCTACCCGTTGTCGGAGCGGGGATGCTCCAGTGCATCGCTCCTTCTGCCCACGGGGAACGGGTCAGCTCCACTGACCCAGGGGGGTGGAAGGGATGAGACGTGGCAAGAACCCCCTCTCTGTTCTGGTAAGAAGCCTGTCCCCGGCAGGCAGCACTGGCATGGCCACCCCTCACTGTGGTGTGTCACACTCCTGGGGTGTGCATGGAGTGGGTGTCTAAGTGCTCCCAGCTCTCCTGGTGCCAGCCCTGTGCCTCAGCCCTTCTGGGGTCACGTTTGGAGTGACCTGTTTCCTCTCTCTCGGTTTCAGGCTGGTGTCAACGGTCCAAGCCACGATGGCCACAGTGTCGGGGATCACGGTTATCCTCAGCTGCAAGAACGTGGTGTACGACAGGTAACCCAGCGCCCACTGTCCCTCGGGGAACACGCAGAGGATGTGCCTGGCCAGCTCCAGGGCTGGAATGTTTTATGCCAAAGGCTTGCACGTACAGAGGGGAGAGGAAAACCAGTTTCATGCTCCCCTTTCCTCCACTTTGTGTGAAGGGTTGGGCAATGTGCTGGCTGTACACCCCCCCTCCACGGCACCGGCTTGTTCCGAGCGCTCAGACATGGGGCTGCTCTGCCAGCACAGTCTCCTCCACAGGATGGGCTGTAACACAGGCTGTGTGTGAGCAAAAAATATAGACCTCATCGGTTCTAAAGGGGTAGGGAGTCTCCTTGCTGGAAGCTGAAATCACTACCGAGTCAAGCAGACGTAGCGAGAACTGATTTTAGAGATGCAGCGTCTTCTCCGTGCCAAAGGGATTCTGAAGGAGTCCAGAAATGAGAAAATCAGAATGGAGTTTGCTCTGAAAGAAAATCCCGTTGCCTTGTCCTGAATGCTCTGAGATAAACTGCCAATAAGTGGCTCTCAGGAGGAGAGTGATAGTGTAATCTGGGTCAGAAGACTTAAAAACAGAGCTATTATCCAGACTAGCAGAGAAGATCGTAGGAGGGAAGAATATAATTATGCTGAGCTGGAATTTGACTGTCACACACTGATTTTTAGGAAGGGCTGCCCCGTCGGTCATTGCAGACTTGTTTTTAATACACA
>NW_016690271.1:985865-999452 GCF_001604755.1 Lepidothrix coronata | reverse complement strand
ACAGCTGTGAAGTGTCCTGCCTTGCTCTAGACAGTGAGATCTATCCAGGTTGCTCAGCCCTGCTTAACCCAGGCAGTCTATGAGTTACCTTTTTGCTCTAAAATAAAATTTCTGCTGGATAGATAAGGCAGATGATGAAGCCCAGAGCCACAGAGACAGAAGGCGCTACCAGCAGCCCTCCTTCCCCCCAGAGCTGTCTGCTTGCCCGGGTGTTCTCAAGGCCAGTGGCTCTGTGCGAACATTTTGTGGGCAGAGACCTAGATTTTCTTTGAATCTGGAGGAAATAGAGCCCAGTGCTCAGCAGGGAAGGCCTCGGAGAATGACAGCGAGACAGCGCGCCAGGAACCATCACAAAGGTTGCAGTAAAACTGCCAGTTTATTTACAGAGGCAGACAATCATTATATTGCCTGAGCTGTAATTGCCCTCCAAAGCCCTGGGCAAGTTTTTCAAACACAATCGCTTGCCCTCCCTGCTTTACATCACTGACATCTTTCTATCTGGAGCAGGAACGTGTGCAACAGAATTTTCCCTGGAATGGCAGGAGAGCAAAAACAGTTTTATTTGAGCCCCAAGCTACGTTTCTTTAAGCAACAGCGTGGGGTGGTTTTGGGGTTTTTTTTTTTATCAGTGTGATTTCACTCAGGACTTTTTAAGGAGGCTGGAGTCCCTGCAGAGCAGGGCTTGCTGCTGCCCAGATTGTGCAACCGGGATTCCGACATGCTTTGGGAACAGGCAGCTGCCTGCAATTATTTCCCAACTGACAAACGCCTCTTGGGGGTTTATTGCTTATATTGGATATTTTGCGCCTCACTCTCCGAGCTCCAGACCAGGCATAGCCAGTTAACTCTGAGTTCTCCAGGAGCTTTCCAAACCCTCCCTGGGTTAGGCAGCCAGCTGACGTGGCTTGGCAGGCAGGAGGGAGCCAGGATCAGAATTTCCCCTTCCTCCCCCACCAGGCACCAGCTCTGGCGGTCTCAAGGTTTAGGGAAGATCACCTGCTGCAAAGGCATCAGTTTGGTGCTGGATCCTGAGGGGTGCTGTGCCCCTGGCCCATGCAGCAGCTACTTGGCTGTGGGGCTAATCAGGCTCCTCGTTAGCGCCGTGTTTGTGCTTGGCCAGGCTGAGCTTGGTGCCTGGCACAACCCAGGGGGAAGCAGGGCCAGCGCCAAGTCGTCCTCTACATGTACCAGGTACCTTTTCCCTGGGACAGTCTGTACCTGCTGAGCCAAATGGAGTTAAAATTTCCCCCCCCTTTCAGTTTGCCATCAGCTTCAAAACCTGCTGCTGCCATTTCAGACCTAAACACTCTCTTTTGCCCTTGCAATGCCTCTGTGTGTGCTGCTCCTCCCCTAGGCACTGGCTGGCCGTGGAGTACATCTGGGTCCTCGTTCCCTACATGACTTATGACATCTATGTCATGTACCTCTGCCACTGGCACAAGAGCCTGGAAAAGGGAATCACAGAGAAGAAGCACTCACTGGCCAGTGTGTGGAGCTTCCTCCTGCAGGAGCGGCTGATGGTGACCCACCACCTCTTCATCCTCATCGTGCTCACCCCCATCACCCAGGTAAGGGCTGGGCACGGCTGCTGCAGGAGCCCATGACCCCCTGGAGATGTTGGGTGTTGGCTCCCAGTCACCTCCCTGGAGGGCCCCGTGCTCACTGCTGCCTTTCTTTTACAGCACTTCAGGGGAGAGCTGGGGGACTTCTTCGTGGGCTGCATCTTCACAGCAGAGCTGAGCACACCTTTCGTATCCCTGGGCAAAATCCTCATGCAGGTAGGTGAGGAGGGACAGGGCTCGGGTCTGGGAACGCCACAGCAGTTTGTACCCAGGCTCCATCAGCCCCTGTTCATGTAGCAGCTGGGCCAGAGGTCTCAGAGAGAGGCAGCCCCACAGCTGTAACCCCAATCTCCCTTGCAGTGCTGCCTTCCTCCCTCTGCATCCCATTCCTTTCCCCCAGTGAGCAGCACGCCCACGGCATCCCAGAACTGGGGGCTGTGCCACGGCCTGGTGCTGCCCTCTCCTGCCTGTCCCTCCCCTGCACCATGTTCACTCCCACCCCAGCCCTCTGCCCCCATCTCCCTTCCCCCTACCCTCCTCCATCCTTTCCCACCCTACTTTCGTGCTCCCGCTCCTCCAGACCTCCCGAATGCTCACCTCCCTGCCCCCAGCACAGTCAGTGCCCAAGGAGAAACGCTGCTCACCCCATACTGGCCTCCTTCCTTCCCCAGCTCAAAATGCAGGACACGCTCCTGCACAAGGTGAACGGGATCCTCATCCTGGTGACCTTCTTCCTCTGCCGCATCCTCCTCTTCCCCTTCATGTACGCGGCCTACGGGTGGCAGGTGGGGATGCCCGTGTACATGGTGCCTTTCCGCATCCCGCTGCACTGCAACATCGCCAACGCCTCCCTCATCGCCCCCCAGATCTACTGGTTCAGGCTCATCTGCCGCAAAGCCGCCCGTCTCTACGGCCGCCCGCCCGCCGACCGGAGCAGATAACGGCCGGCCCTGCCAGCCCAGCCGGGGGCTGCCACGGGGTCGGCCCCCCCGGGGGCTGAACAGGGTCAGCCCCCCCGGCTCTCCTGCCATCTCTGCAGGGACCAGAGTGGGAGCAGGGATAGCGCCGGGCTGTCTTAGCTGGAAGCAGCCTCACGTCTCCACCACCGTGCCAGGCAGCGCCAGCCTGGGCTAGGAAGGCTTTCCTCCCACACCGCTCCAGCGCCTTGTGTCCACCCACCCGTGGGAGCCCGGGGTGGGAGCTGGATCATAAGCACAACATTCCATTCTGGGGTTCAACGCCGTGGCACGGAACTAACGGTTACACGAGAGGGGTTTGTTACAACCCCCCCGCTGCATGTTCCAGGGCTGACACCAGACACCGGCATGGTGGTGTGGAGGAGCCTGCAGACAGAGGAGGGGATCCTGCAGCATCCAGCCCTTACAGCAGAACGGATGGGGATGGGGAGCTGTGTGCCAGACCTGCCACAGCCCCAGCTCACTCTTCCAGCTCCAGCTCAGCCTCCAGCTGAGAGCAGAGCCAGGCCTGGAGCTGCAGCACAGTTCTGCAGAGCCGTTCCTGACCTTTACCGACTTCACCTCTACACTACAGCCCTGTTCAGCCTCTGACCTTCCACGTGCACCTCCTGCTGCTGCTGCTGGGCTCAAGCTCATTTAAAGCTCCACTTAACCCGAAGGTGCTTTTCATTACAACTGTCTGATGTCTGTCTGACAGTCCTGAGGCTGGGGGGCTCCGGTGTTCCCAGCAGGGCTGGAGGGAAGAAGCTCACACCAGGACAGGGCAATGGTTGCACTGTCTCACAAACAACACTGGCAGGGCAGGGTGCCCACAGCTGAAGGGCAGGATGGGGATGGGAACCTGCCAAGTCCTCATCTCACCAACACACAGGACACTATGCAGAGCCCATTGTTGGCAAGGGATGCAACTTTCACCCCCTCCCCTAACCACAGCTGCTTCTATCTGCCCCGCATCCCCTCAGCAGGTATTTAAGACCATCTGGCACACCCTGCCTTGCTCTGCCCTCCAGCTGGCACCACCACGCCCCGGCAGCAGCTGTGGTACAGCCCAAGCTCCGGTTGTACGGTCCATCCCTCCAGCCCCATCCTACTCCCCCACAAGGCTGCCAGAGACGGAACTGGGGCAGTGCAGAAGGAACCAGCAACCCCAGAGCAGGGTGCTGAGCTGGTTTTCCTTCACCAGTTCAGCCCATTCCCACCTTCAGTCACAGCAAAATGGGTTCGGGCTGCCCGGCTCGCCCTGCACCACAGGGTTCACGAGCCCTGCGGGTGTGTGCAGTCAGACCACAGCGGTTCAGTGCAGTTCAGTACCTTCCCTGCGGCCACCAGCACAAGCCAGGGCAGCCACCTCCTCCCCACAGCCTCCCGTGCCCGCTCCAGGGCAGGGAACTGCACCAGCCCAGCCCTGGCATGGTCCTGGCACGGGCCCACACCTGGGAGACTGGTGACCACGCTGTGCCTTTCATTCTGTCTGAAACCAGCGGCCAAGCTCTGGAAGATCTGGATCTTCTGGGTGTTGTATCTCGTCCCAGTCACGGCTGTTGTTCTGGATAAAGTAAAAAAAAAGGAAAAAGGGCCTCTTCCAACTTGTTGCAGAAGTGCCGCTGTTACAGTAACCACTGAGACCAGCTGATGTTATAAACCGCTTGCAACTCGTTACAGATGTTTGTATCTCACTGTTTTCATTGCGAATAACGTGCCTTATGTAAGGACAAAAAAAAAAAAAAAACCCAGCCAATGAGGCACCTCAGTTTGCACTAACACTATTTACTATCTGGAGACCAATAAAGATTTCCTTTCTGAGTCACACCACTGGCTGGCTCTCCCACGTGCCATTTGTTTCTGGGTGGGGGTGTTACACACAGTGTTACTGCTGCACCCCCACCTCCGGGCAGGAGCAAACCACGTGTATTTCTAAAGGTTCCTGCCTGTCCTGAACTCACTCAACTCGCTTCCCAGCCTCCAACTTGCTTCCCAGCCTCTGGCAGCACTTGGCAAACCCAGCAATCCTCCCAGGACTAGGAGAGGGCTGGTGGCAAAGGAGCTGGAAGGAAACAATTTCCCTGATGCTGGAGGCTGCCGGGCTCTCTGTAAATCCAGACTGCCAGGAGGCAAGGCTGGAGCCACAGAACTGCCAGCTTGTGTCCACAGTTATTCCCATGGAAAACTGAAGTGGTTCCTCCTACCCATCTTTACACAGCCCCTCCACCGCTTAGGCAGGGTGAGAGAAAACACAGCAGGGAGGAAATAAATACAAAAGTGAAAAATAGGGTTTATTACAGATCTTACACCATCCAGGTAAGGGGTCCCTTGTCGGTGTTCTCCTCTGTCACCCTCTCCAGCTCCTCAATCCGGCTCCCCGGCCAGGTGTGCCCCCAGCTTGCTGAGCTTCTGCAGGAGGGTGCTGCGCAGCTCCCTGTCCCCCACGTTGTCCGTGATGGCCTCCAGGAAGTGCCTCTCGTTGGCCCTCCGCAGGGTGTTGCTGGGGGACGTGTCGGCGTTGCTGAACGCCTCGTACTGCGACAGGATCTCCAGTGCCACCACCACCAGGGGCTCCCCGCAGCCCTCGCCCGGCAGCATGGCAGCCACGTGCAGCAGGTGGCAGAACATCTGGATGCAGACGAAGGACACCTCCTGTGGGGAGGTCCCGTCCCCGGCGGGCTGCGAGGGGGGTCCCGCCGTGCCCTTGACGGAGGTCAGCAGGTCCGTCAGGCTGCCGCAGTACAGCTGCACCACGTGGAGCCAGGCCTCTGGGGGCAGCCAGGTGGAGCAGCTGGAGCTGCAGAGGAGCTGGAAGCCCCTCAGGAAGAGCACGGAGAGCTGGAGGTAGCAGGCAAATGGGCGGAGGTTGAGCAGGGGCATGTACTGCACGTACTCCAGCGTGTAGGGCACGTGCAGGACCTGCCTCTGCAGCAGGTTTTCCACCACGTGCATGAGCCTCCTCCACTCGCTGTGGCTACACCAGGGGAGCACCTGAATGAGGGCCACCAGGAACCCTTTGCTGAAGAGGTTCACTTCTTCAGGGTTGTCCACGTTGACTGTGAGGAGCGCCAGCATCGTGTCCCTGAGCGCTGGGGACACGCAGCAGCACTCCATCCATGCCAGGAGCCCGCTGCCCGGTCCGTAGGCTGGCAAAGACTGGGATGTCCACTCGTCCTCAGGGAGGGTGCAGATCTCGAACAGTGTCGCCGGGACCTCGTTCTTGAAGTGGTCTCCATAAAGCTTCTTCAGTCTGAGCCCGACGGTCCAGTCCAGGGATGCCACCTTCCTGTGGAGCCAGGCCAGGGACTGGATCCACAGCTCCGGGGAGGGGGCAGATTCTGGTCCCACCACCTCGCAGAGCTGGCAGAGAATATTCAGAATCAGGTCTTTGGTCTCCAGTGAAGGGAAGAGCTGCTCCCTAGGCTGATGCCAGTACCTGGTGTAACCATCTAGAAGCTTGCAGAGGCTCAGTAGAAGTGGGAATGGGTGACAGGATTTGATCCAGTACTCTTCTGAACAGGGCTGTATTCCCAAAGCCTTACTGAGGACCTGCAGGCTCAGTTCAATCTGAGGAGAGTCTGACTTCAAATAGGGAAGGACAAAAGCTTTGGTCACCTCTGCAGGTGACACAAGTGGGGTGGCTGAGCCTGGCTGCATGAGAAAGGTCAGGAACTGAAGGAACTGCTCCTCTTCCCTCGCAGTGGAAAGCTTCTCCCATACTGCCTCCTCCAGACACCTCACCACCAGGTTGTGTGGCCTGCCTGGATCCTTTTGGGTCTCCAGGAACCTCAGTGCTGGGAAGGAGCAGAGGATTTGTGCGAGGAACTGGTGTGCTCCTAGGTTGACCACAGCAAGATGACAAACCTGCTTCACCGTAGCCTCGGGGTACAGCAGCGTGAGCCTGGCCACAGAAGCCACAGCCCTGGTCAGGCCTTCATCGGACACACTCTTTGTGATCTGGTTGAAAGTCACATTCAGATCCTCCTGGAACCCTTCCCTGACAACCTGCAAGTTCAGGGACAGACCTGGTCCACCCCAGGACGCCAGGACATCCGAGATCACCTTGTTTTTGTCAGTTAATGAAAGCTCAGTGTAACAGTCCATGATGGCTTTGGTCACTTGCACCTGCAGCTCTTGGGCCTCCCTGTCTTGACAGGATGTAGCAAAGCTCACCAGTGTCTCCAGCAATTTCAAAACTAGCTCCGGTTTCTGGAAGAGAGCTTTATTTTGCACAAGGCAGTCAACCCAGGCCTTTGAAAAGGCCCAGGTCTTTTCAGATGCAAAAACAGAGCACATGTCTGCATGCCGGTCCAGCTTTTGAGCAATGATTGCCATGGCAACTGAAGACACAAGGCTGGTGGTGGCCAAATCCTTGCTCTTCGGGCTGGCACTGCTCTCCTTGAGAAAGTCCTTGGTGACCTGTGTCAGCTCTAACACTACACGTGTCTCATCCTCACCCACGTCTCTGGTCTCCGAGAAGCAAACCAGGTTCTTCCCAAGGGTGGTCAGAGTGTCCAGGAGCCGGTAGTTCTCATAGCAGAGCTGCTCGGAGCTGCTCAGAGCATCCTGCAGCTCCTCTCCCCAGGCACGCAACAAGCTGCAGAGGAACTCCAAGCCAACAAAGAGCTCCTCACGGGAGAGTTTGGTCACAGACAGGAGGCTCATGGTTCTCTCTGCTTCCCTCACCTTCTCTCCCAGCCCGCTGTGGTGGAACTGGCTGTCAGGGTCGCTGGTCCAGAGGCTGACCGTGGCACTGACCTTGTGCAGGTACTCTGTGGTGGGGAGGGAGCTGCCCGCTGGCTCCAGCTCAGTGAACACGGAGAGCAGCTCAGCCAGGTTGGCCAGGGCGTAGCACTGCATGCGGGGCTGGGTGATGTTCCCGTGGATCTGCTTCAACCCCTCCACCAGGACCATGAACAGCCCGGGGGCAGCTGGGGGGATGTTCACAGGGTCACCCTTGAACCTCTTTGGGGGCTGCAGACCATCGTCCAGAGAGGACTCACCCCCGTGCTGGCACATGAGAGCGCTGAACGCAGAGACTGTCGCGTCCTCCTGCCCTTCCTTGTGCTTCATCACCTCCCACCACACGTCCAAGAACAGCCTGATGTCGGACGGGGACGTCTCGCTGGTGACATACGCCACCATGTGCTCCAGCTGCTCCCGGCACACCGCCGGGGGCAGCGCCAGCAGCAGCTCCACGAACACCCGGGGCACGCCAAGCGCCTTGACCAGCTCGAAGAGGGCGGTGTGGTTCACGTCGGGGATCATCGCGCCCACCGAGAAGAAGCCGTCGTCCCTCCATCCCCACTCCAGCGAGGCGGCCGGGGGCGCGGGCAGCAGCACCTTGGCCCAGACGATGGCCACCGCCTCCCGCTTCCAGCGGCCGTGTTCCTGCGGCGAGGGGCAGCGCTCGCCGATCTCCCGCAGCGCGTCGGTGATGGGCACCCCCGCCAGGGGCCAGTCGGCCTTGCGCAGCTCCCGCAGCGCCCGCGGCTGGATCAGGCGGGCGGCCAGCAGGAACCCGCCGTGCAGGATCGCCGTGTGCTCGCCCACGGCCCAGGGCCCTGCGGGACACACCGTCAGCGCCGCCCGGCCCGGTGCCCCCCGGTCCCCCCCGCTCCCGTTCCCGTTCCCGCTCCCGCACTTACCCGGCTCCATGGCGGCGGCGCGCTGTGACGTCACGCGGGCAGTCCCATATGACGTCACGACCCCGCCCGCAGCGCCCCCTGGAGGCCCGGCGGGGGGTGAGGTTAATGAATTAATTTTTTAAATATATATTCATATTATTATATTGTATTTCTATAGTATATATGTAGTTATGTATACCGGATATGATAACGCATTGTATTTCTATTATTATATTGCATTTCTATATTATAATTGTTATATTATATATTATAGGCAATATATGAAGTAATTATGTATACTAGATATTATACTGTATTTTATTGATGTTATTATATTGTATTTCTATATTACATATTATATGCAACATAATATGTAATTACGTATGCCAGATATTATATCATGTTTCTATATTATAATGTGTTCTGTTACTTCATATATATAATATATGAAGTAACTTGGTATGCCAGATATTATAATGCATTTCTATTATTATAAGGTGTTAGGTTATATAATATATATAATACATGAAGTAATTATGTATGCCAGATATTATAATGCATTGTATTTCTATTATTATATTGTACTTCTATATTATAACGTGCTATATTATATATGTAATATAGAATGTAATTACGTAAACCACACATTATAGTGTGTTGTATTTATATTTCACTTTTAACAAGTTTATTGACAATCAATTAAGTAATTAATTATTGCACTCAGATATGCAATTAACAGTGAGGGAAACCCCTGGTGTACTGGTACAGCAGGTGGGCACCCAAACCATCCTCCCCAACCATTTTTTTTTTTCGTTTCAGGGCACAGCTCCCATGTGACATATTTAATTTGATCGATGCAGAATTGAAAATTCATCACTAAACAAAAAAGCTCGAATAAACCCTGAAGTGTTGCCTCCAAAGGCAGTTCCTCACCAAAAGCTAATTGCAAAACCATAATTCACTTATTTCAAGCTGCCTCCCAGCACCTCAGCAGACAGCACAGCTACACACCCCAAAGCACAGCCTCAGCTGCCTCCTGGAATGTGGAAGGCTCCTTGGGAAAGGGAGGAAACCACCACATCAATAACATGATCCCAGCGAGAAACACACCACGGGCTTCTCAAGTGAACATTTCACCTCGAAAGCTGGGGAAGCACCCTGGAATGAAAATAAGGACTGGAATCTTCACAGGATTTGGCAAGATCATTTCTTTGTTCCCAATAAACATTCTGACAGCTGAGCTGCTTCAGTTCTCCACACACGGCCCCACATTTTGCCACTGGAGCAGGGCGTCTGCAGTACCCACAGCCACAGAAAATCTCTTCTCTGAGCTGCAATACCAGGACAGCTAAAGCAAATTCATTAGAAAATTAGATATTATAACGTATCTATCAATCTCTTTTTCAACAACAACACTGAAATGTGAGGTTTTCTTAACTGATAATCCCTGGACTTGAAGCCACGTGCTCAGCCTGCTCCTCAACGCACAGCCTGATTTTTCAGAAGGAGAACATGCCATTTGTTTGAAAGGAGAGAGCAGCAGCCACAGACATCAGCTTAAATCAAACCAACCGATCAACCAACACCCTCAGATTGGGAGGGCAGTGCAACACATTCCACGGGATTGGCATTTTCCTGGATGAAATCCAAGGCACAAAGGAGCAGCCCAGTCCTTTCCTCCAGCTAAGCTGAAATCTTCTTCATGTTACGTGCAGCAAACCACTTGTCACTGTTGTCTGCAGCCATGGCCTGCACAAAGACAAGTGTGAACGTGGTCAGAGCAGTGGGAAAGCTATTTTGATGAATAAACTATTTTTTTAGCTACTAGTAAGGAGAACAGACACTGAAAACCAATGCTCTCTGGCACAGCAAATAAATAATGATTGGTTAACACATGATCAAACCAGGACAGTTTGGACACAGCCTTCCCACAGAGCTCAGATTCCATCCCAGGGAACGTCCCTCTGCCTCCAGGGGATGTCCAGCTGCACTGATGCTACTGCAGCTCAAAAATCACTTTTTGCAGTAACTTACATCAAAGTGTTGTTGGTGTGTCCAGCAAAAAACACCATCACCCAGCTGCCCAGAGAGTGAGGCTGGAAAACTCCACACAGGGCACTAAGTGAGCTTTAAAAACCGATTTATTTTCCTTATCAAGCCTGGGCAATTTGCTTCTTGTTAAAAACTCGACATGGCATGAAAACTAAGATTCTACTGGTATCTATAAACAGGAAGAAAATGAATATGCAGGCAGAATTACTTACATCATCCAACAGCTTGTCACCGTTAGGGTCCACCTTGGACAGGTCTCTAAAGGCTTCATCTCCCACAAAACAGATTTCATGGCCGTCCTAAACCAAGATTAAGGGCAGGTCAGTTAGATAAAAGGCAGAGAGAAATTTAAACCCAATTTCATCCTTATTTCCAACATTACTCACAGGATCAGCCAAAATAACCACTTGCACTGTGGCTTTGCCAGGCGTGTCCAAGCTCACCAGGGGTGTCAAAATTTTCTGATTCTCCTTTTTCATCAGTGCTTCAATGCTTGGCAACTTAAACAGAAAACCAACAAAACCCAAACTTGTATCACCACTGCAAGAAAAGATAAACTATCTGCTCGATATTATTTTGTTCACACGTGAGATATTTTGTCACCACAAGGAGTTGACTTCCCCAGCTCTGGGTAAGGAGAGGGGAAAGGGAAGTGTGACTTACCTCTTCCTTGGCACAGGAGAAGGCGATCCGTCCAAACGCTGTCCCGTGATCCACTGCTCCTCCAACAGCCTTCAGCTCCAGCTTACACTGAAACAGGGAGAAAGCAAGCCTGGCTTGTAGGGACACCATTCTCCATGCTGCATTCACTCCAGCTTTTTCTCCAGGATGTGGATGATTTCAAAACCCCCCATTCACACAGTTCCCAACCGGCCAGAATTACCAGAGCAAACCACAGCTTTTCTTTTTTTTAAAAAATGCAGTTGAGTGTATACACAAGCTTCAATTAAATTGCTCAGAATTAAGCACACAGTTGCCTTAATTAAGAGGTTTTTTGCTTTTAAGATTCTGTTCTCATGAAAGAAGAAGTTTCTAGGATGAGTTTTCCAAGGACTGACCTGGTTATCCGCGTAGCCCAGCAAAGCCCTTTGCTTCTCCTCATCCTTCTCGTATATTTTCATCCCAAGCAAACCAGACCAGTAGTTAATAGACTTCTGCAGATTTGAGACACCCAGGGTTACCTTCAGCACGGGATCTTGAGAATTGCAACAATTGGGAATCGATTACAAATGTGTCATGGTTTTAAAGGCACAGTTTTACACTTGTGAGAAGTAACAAAGAAATAATAAAACCCTGCTCTGTTTCATAAAATGCCATCAAGGCAAACACACAGCCCTTTCTGATATCCCAGTGGTAAATCTCTCTTGAATACCAGTTAGAGTGAGGGTAAACGTTTCACCTTGCTTGAGCTTCTCCTTGTCCTCCAAGTAGAACTTGTATCCTCCTGGAGCTTCAGTTTCAAAGACACCAGTTGTGACTTCTTTGAGGGGCCACCCCATCTTCTTGGCATTGCTCACAGCCTGGCTGGACACCAGTGTGATGCCCTGGTGAGGACACAGCAGAGACACACAAAATTCATAGGGGGGATGCAAAGACATCATGTGTTTTCATAGATAAAACACAAGATCTCCATCTGCTGTCAGTAGGTAAATCACAAAAAAAACAGGTAATAATAAATAATTCTGTCTTCCTAGAGCAAGATCCCTCTTAGCTAACCATTCCAAGTTGGCTATGGCAGAAAACACCAGCTGTTCTACACACACAGCAGAGGCAGAGCTCAAGGAAGTGTTTCCTGGACCATAAGTGAGCACAAATCTGCTCTAGTTTCTGCTCTTCCAACTTGGAGACAGCCACAAAAACAAGAATAAAATGTTTAAGGGACCAAACAGCATAAAAAAAGCAGCTGGTACAACCTATATGACAAATAGACTCCTAATCTTTAAAGAAAATAAACTTAGCTTCAGAAGATTTTGCTGCTAGGAGTGGTACTTACCAGAAAGTCATTGCCCAGGCGATATTCTCCAATGCCATAATTGTAAGTCAGTTCTGCAACAAAGTGATTGTCCTCTGGCCCGTAGCCCACCATCGTTTTGCTCCATTTTCCATCATAAGGGCTGGAATATCCGTATTTAATTGTTAGGAGCATTAAAAGTAACCAACGTGAAATGCAAATATTGGTGTTTCAAGGCAGAATTGCATTTCTAGAGTGAAAAATGGCAGGTTTGACCTTGGGCAAAAGCAATTCTACCTCATTAACAGCTCACAATTTAAGAGAACAGGCTACTCGTTAACTGAAATTACATCAGCACTTCCTTATTGCTAAGTAGGAAAGGGCACCAGGCTGGAAGATTTCTTTCCTTTCAGAGAAACACGTTCTTATTTCTTCTTTCTTCCATTCTTCTGTCTTTACAAAAGCCTTTGGGTTTACCAGGAGGGACTTTTAACTCAACCTTAGTTAGCCCCGTGCCCATGAAAAAAATTAAATGTAGTTCTTAGTAAGTTTAGAAATTATTTCATAAAGTTGAGTATCAGTCTGTGGGTGTAATTCAGCAATATTTCTGTTCAATGTAAGCATTATATCTACACAAAAAAGGGGTCTGTTGGTTCCAAGGGAAGTAATTAAAAAAAAAACCAAAACAACAAAACAGCACAATAAATCAAGCAAACCCTTATTTTACTATAGCAGTACATGGCTGGCAGGTGTTTTATGAAAACAAGGGACCCAGGGCACTCACCCGTTGCAGGTGGCCTTGCAGCCCTCCTCGAACTCCTCGTGCCTCAGCACCTTTAGAATCAGGAGAGAAAGGGGTCAGCATGGGGACGACGTGGACCCCCTCTCCCTTTCCCCTTTCCTATTCTCTTTCCCGCTTTCCCATGCCCCTTTCCTCTTCCCTGTCCCCCCCTTCTCCCTTCCAGATCCCCCTTGCCCCTTCCCCATCCCCCTTTCCTATTGCCTATCCCCCTTTCCTATTGCCTGTCCCCCTTTCCTATTGCCTGTCCCCCTTTCCCCTTCCCCGTCCCTCTTTCCCTTGCCCTTCCCCTTTTCCCCCAGGAACCCTCACCGGGCCCGACACCGCCCCGGTAGCACGGCCCGGGTCCGGCAGCACCGCCCGGGTCCGGCAGCACCGCCCCGCACCCCCGCTCTGCCGGTGCCGCGTCCCCGGGGGGCTCGGCGGGCTCGGAACGCGCCGCTCTCCCGCACCCCCGGGGCCGGTGACACCCCCTCCCCTCCCTCCCTCCCTCCCTCGCCGCTCACGCTCATGCCCAGCAGCTCCCGGTAGAACCGCGCGGTGCGGGGCCGGTCGCCCACTTTGAAGACGAAGTGCAGCGCTCTGCGGGCGGCCATGGCGAGCCGTGACGTCACTCCGCCCGCCCGTCCGTCCGTCC
>NW_016690271.1:899890-984887 GCF_001604755.1 Lepidothrix coronata | reverse complement strand
GCCTCCCCACCCTCACAGGGAAGAATAGCTTCCCAATATCCCATCTAACCCTGTCCTCTGGCAGTGGGAAGCCATTCCTTTTGTCCTGTCACTCTATCCCTTGTCGAAATCCTTCTCCGGCTCTGTTGGAGACCCTTCAGGTACTGAAAGGTGCTCTAAGGTCACCCCAGAACCTTCTCCTCCAGGCTGAATAGTCCCAAATCTCAGCCTTTCCTCCTAGGAGAGGTTCTCCATCCCTCTGATCATCTTTGTGACTTCCCAGTGAAGCTCTTGGGGGCTGGCAAAGGTCAGACTGAAGGTGTTGTCAGCGTTATAGCCATTCTCTCTGATTAACCTCCCCACAGAAAAGTGGTGACTATCGCCAAGTCGAAGAAGTTTCGGGATAATCACGGGAAGGTCCTGCTGGAGAGTCACAGGCTGATCAAGGATGCACTGGAGGCAGGAGCTGTGCCGCAGACACTCTTCTTCAGCACTGTGGGGCACCTGAAGGAGCTGCCTGAGGCGGAGATAAAACGAGCCAGCTTGGTTAAGGTGAAATTTGAAGACATTAAGATCTGGTCTGACCTCGTAACTCCTCAGGGGCTTCTAGGTAAGTTCCCTTGGGAACAGTCACAATGCTGCTCAAAGGGAAGCTTATTTCATATTCCGGATAATGACTCTCCATAAACTTTCCCCAGACTTTCTGATGGTGTGTGAAGAGTGCTATATTTGGGAGAATTCCCTTTGATTTGGCCTGTTGTGGTAACTGAATGTGGCTCCTAGAGCACACTGAAGGTTTTAATAGCACACACTCACTTTTAATAGCACGATGCTGGGAAATACTTTCCCTTGTAAAGTGACAAACTCTTCTCAAACTTCTTTTAGGTGGTGCTTTTCCTAATGCTTCTTCCAGCACATCTTTAGAGAGAATTGGGCCAACTCACTCAGAGCCCAGTCCTTGGGGTGGGTCAATCAGAAACCTGTCGCATTTTGTCTCCTCAGGCATCTTTTCCAAGCCTGACCACGCCAAGATGTCTTACCCTGCCGCTCAGCTCACCAACTCCTTGCCATTGCTCCTCATCTGTGACAATATCCGAGATCCGGGAAACCTGGGCACTATTCTAAGATCCGCAGCAGCAGCAGGCTGTGAGAAAGTGCTGATCACCAAAGGTAAGAGAAGAGTTTAGTCTGAGTAATTTGGGGGGTAAGGCAGGGAATGAGGTGCTTGAAGATGTTCCCAAGTTTGTAAGGAGTGCCTGGCACAGACATGATCCGCTGCAGGAAGCAGCATTTCCTGAATCCCGTATTTGTGGGAGTCCCTGCACTGTCACTGTTTTTCCCCGTTCCTTCTCAGGCTGTGTGGATCCGTGGGAGCCAAAGGTGCTCCGTGCAGGCATGGGGGCTCACTTCCGACTGCCCATCAGCGCCAACCTGGAGTGGGAATCTGTTCCCAGCAACCTTCCTGCTGGCACCCAGGTGTGCGTGGCCGACAACAAAGACCCAGGCTCTCCGGCCAAGACCACATCCGTGCCGAGAGGGGCTGGCAGGGCTGGCTCTGCTCCTGGCAACACAAAAGCTCCTGTGAAATCCAGACCCGAGGCTGCTCTGGACCACGAGGATGAGGAGGAGGCAGCAGCAGATATCCCAGAGCTGGCCACGCAGTGTTACTACGAGGACTGGGCACGGACTCCGGTGGCCGTGGTGATTGGCGGGGAGACCCACGGCCTGAGCGCGGACGCGCTGCACCTCGCAGCCAGCACGGGGGGGAAGAGACTGGTCATTCCCGTGGTGCCCGGCGTGGACAGCCTGAATGCTGCTATTGCTGCTGCCATCGTGCTGTTTGAGGGGAAGAGGCAGCTGCTGCGGAGGCACAAGGAGGATGACAGGCAGAAGGTCCCTGTAGCAGGCTGAACTGCTGCGTGTTGGGTGCTTAAGGAGCACCTCTCTTCCCTTTGGTTCCCTCAGAGTTAATAAAAGAGCAGCTCGGGCTGTTTGTTTTGCAGTAAATGAGTGTTTAAGGCTCTGGCAGTGCTGGAGCAGTGCTGGGATGAGTGTGTGGCTCCCGGTGGGCACGGCGGCCGCAGGGTGATGCTCGTGAGAAGGGAAAGGCCGGGTGGGAGCCCTCCCCTCCCCTCAGCTGGCTCCCTGCTGCCCGGCCCTTCTCAGCCAGCAGATCCTGGAAGGCCTCGGATACCTTGGGGCGGGGTCAGGGCACAGCTGCTACAGCAGCGTCTGCACTGCCCTGGCCCCACTGACAGCGTGTGTCCTTCCCAGCCTGGCTGCTGCTTGTGGTTTTGGGGTCAGAAAGGCCAAACTGCTGCCACCTGAATGGGTCCTGCCTGTGCTCACCCAAACCCTGTGCTCTAACGAGCACTCCAACCTTGCCTGGCTGGCTGGGGCTGGCATGGTGTGGGGTGCCTGAGTTCCAGCAGTCCCGCCTGCACTGCTGCCAGGAGGTGGTGGGCTGCTCCCTGAACTGCTCCCTGAACTGCTCCCCAGGCAGTTCATCACCGCTGAACACGAGAACCTCGGAAACCTGCAAAACACAGGGGGAATTTATACAGGCCAGGCTGGCGGCTGTTCCCAGCTCCTGGCAGGGTGGGAAGCTGCAGCAGGATAAAAGAGGAGGCCATAATCCTGCCATGGCTGACTAATGAGCTGAAAGGGAAAAGGAGTGGCTTGCACAACACGTGCTATTCAGGCGGGACATCAGGCTGGGAGCACCCCACCGGCTGCCAAATGGCTCCCTCCCTCCTGGGGAGCACCAACCCACCCTGTCCCCCAAAAAAACAGGCACAGGCAGGGGCTGTGTGAGCCCATGAGGGGAACACATGATCCCAGTTCAGCCCCCACAGTGCTGGGAGCTGCTGCCACTGACACCTACCCTTGGGGTCTGGCTGGGGGCTCCTCTTCCCACACACAGGCTCTCCCTCTCCCCCGACAGCTGGACGCAGCAACTGGCACCTCCAGGGACGAGGTCATTGTAACAGTTTTATTACAAAGTTCCAATCACCATGTACAGTTTTTACAATGTCACTTTTCGGGGGCTCGGCTGTGCTGCTTGGGTTAGGGAGAGATTTTTTCCTTAGGTTTTTTTTTCTTTTTTTTTTGGTTATTTTTTAAAGAACAGCACCATTAACGTTGAGTTTGGGACACACCTACGAAAAACAGCTCAATCAACTAACACAGAGGGGAGAGGACAATTCATACCAGAGAGGGGGGACAGGGAGAGCACAAGGGAGATACAAGAGGTGAGGGCAGCCCGGTGGTGATCCTCCTCCTGGCTCAGAGAGGGAAGGAAAGAGGGATTACCCACCCACTGCGGGCGGATGGACCCTGACATGCACAGCCAGCGCTGCCTAAGGCTGTCGGTGCTTGGAGTGGGAGGTGGGAAACCCAACCAGAAAGGTCTCACCCCCAGGAGGAAGAGCTTGGCTGTGCTGTGGTCTTTCAGAGGTTGTCAGCAGTTAAGACTTTGTCTTGGCCTCGTCAGGGCACTTGCATGGGAGAGAAGGACCAGCCAGGGGCAAAGGGGACAGCTTCCTTATTGCTTCCTGGAAGTCATTTAGTCAGCAGGGGTGGTAAGAAAGGAAAGAAGGGGGAGGAGGAAAAAGAAAAGAGCCCCAAGAACCCCATCCACTGCCTGATGCATACGTTGGGAAGAACACCATGCAAGGAAATTTGCCTGCTAGCTAGTGCCATGTATAAAGTAAGGATACGGTAACAGTTCTGGCCTGGTTATTAGAGAATATATCACCATGAAGCACAAGCGAAGTCTCCAAACGCCAACAACTCCCTGCTGAAAGTGCATCTCAAGGAGTTTGCTTAGGAGAAGGATTCACTGCGTAAAACAAGGCACCACAAGAAGGTTGGATACTGGGTCGGGCGTGAGGACACGCTGGAGAATCCACAAGCGGCGGAAGAGAGACCTAGTTTTAAATAATGTCTGTTGGCGCAGAAGCCCCCTTAGATGGGCTCGGGTTTTAGCTTGTCTGCTAGAAAGTCGCTGACAAAGGCTTCCACGATTTCGGGCGTGATCTCCTCCACATCCATCACGTACTTGGCCCGGGCTGACATGTCCAGGATGGTGAGCAGGGGTGCAGCCTCAGGCAGGTTGGTGTAATCCCGCAGGGAGTCGGTCATGTCGTCCTGGAGGCCAAAAGGAGAGGGAGAGGGGAGTCATCAACAAAGCCAGGACACCAGAAGCAGTTTGCTGCTTCCACAGCATGGTCCAGCCCGCAAGGGATTGAGCTCTGCACCAGCACTGCAGGACCACAAGTGTAGCAGGCAGCACCTGTCTTGCTGCCTGCTCTGCCTGTGGTTTGAGCCAAAACCAAACCGGGCTGATTTATCCCAGGCTGGAATGGGACGTGCACTCCTCCAACACTGTCCATGCAGTGCACTGCTCCCAGCACACCCAGACTGATCCTCGGGCTTCTGGGGCATCCACAGCTCAAGGAGCTGGGGACAAGTGCTGAATGTGGGAACTGTGAGCCCCCTGTTTCAACACAGCCACAGCCTCATTGCTCACAGGGACTGGACACCGAATGGATCTAGGAGCACATCCAGAGCAAAGCAAAGAACAGGAATGGGGCGTGAGCCAACACCATGACCCCACCAGCAGGTCCCAGTGTCTGGGCACACACAATACAGGGGCACTCCCCTCAGCCAGGCACAGCACAGCTCTGGGCAGAGAGAACAGTATCTCTGCCAAGGCTGTGCAGTGTGAAAGCCAGTGCTGGGGCGATTCATCTCCCGCTCCCGGCCAAGCCCACGACGCACCACATCCGAGACAGGGCGTTCCTCCGCACCCCTTTCCAGAGGCAGTAAGAGAATCCATGCACCTGGTTGGCGGCCGGGGCTCTGCAGCGCGTGGCGGCAGCGCAGGGGGACTCTGGTCGCGCCTCCCCTTCCTTTGCAGGGGTTTCTGGCGCAGCCGGACCACGTGGCTGGAAGGGCGAGCAGGGCTGGGCCCGTCGCCTCGGCACTCGCCCCCCACCCTTCCCGCCTCCCAGCCCAGGTGTCGGGAAGCCTCCGGGACGCCTCGGCCTTTATCCGATCGCCGCAAAGGGACCAAGGAACATTTTTAATCAATGCAAAATCGGTCCAGACGGTGCTGGGAGAGGAATGGGAGGCGCCAGCTCCGTCCATGGCCGGGCTGCTTTGTGCGTGGGGGCCAGCGGAGACCCGGGGCCAGCGCTCCCGGCTATTGAGGTGACGGATGAATGGGACGTGCCGGACGCTCCCCATTCTTCGTCCCGGCCGCCGCAGGGACGTCGGGAGCTGGATGAATAGCAGCAATGTTTCAGCTACAGCCGGCGAGCAGGAGGAAAACGCTTCGCAGGCTCTGGGGGAGGGGGGGAAGGTCCTGGACCCTCCTGAAATAGCCTTTCCAACAAGGGACTTATTCAAGGGTGCAGGGCTGGGTTGGGACGCTCACAGACCCGTCACGGCGGTGGGAGCGGGAGCGCCTCTGCGGAGGGGCTGACGGGGCTGTGGGAGGCAGTGGTGGGGGCTCTCCCGGCCGGGGGGGCCGGGGTGTGGCAGTGGGGACCCTTCTGTCGCAGGGCGGCTCCAGAGGGCCCCGCTCACGGCACACTGCGGCTGTGACGTGGGCGTGGAGGGACGGAGCAGGCGCAGCCGCTGCCACCTGCCCAGGCCCTGAGCAGCAACGTGGGAGGGGAACTGCAGGCCTGGGAGTACTGGGAGCTTTCCTGACCCTTACACAAAACCCTCCTCGTTTGCCAGGCTGCAGCAGGGCAAAGTGCCTGCACGGGGGAAAGGGAAGGCAGAAGCTCTATTTTGCCATTTCCATTCTCTCCCACAGATCTTTGACTCCAGAACGCCGCAGCCTGCACATGCTCCAAATACCATCCCAGCCAAGAACAGCGTGGCCAGCTCAGGAATCAGCCCTTGTTTCATGGGCTGGGCCAAGCTGAAACCCAAACCCTGCTCCTCTCCCCCTGCCCAGCCGCTTTCCTGCCCATGCAGCCTCAGGGCTCGAGGGGCCAGCAGGTAGCACAGCATGAGGGTGGAAGCCCCACCGTGGCGGCTCCACTCCCTCCCACATCCTGCAGCCCCACTCTGCCTGTCCTCAGCACTTCCCTCACCTGCTGTCAGTCTTTTCTGCCTCTGAGCAAACACATCTGGGACTCCTTTGCCAGAAGTAACATCCAGCAAGGAGAGCAGGGACTGAACCAGGCCTCAAGTCTGTTTTTTCTCTGTCATCCCTGAGTAGCTGCAGTAGCTCCCTGTCTCAGTTTACCCACTTGAACAATGGCAACAGCAGTCCCCAACCCAGCTCAGTCCTCCCACCCAGCAGGACACAGCCCTGCGCTCTGCTCTCACTTACCTCACCCGCCACGAAGAAGAGTAACGGCGCCTCCTCATCTTTGGCTTTGTACTTGGCTATGATTTTTTCAGCTATGGGCTGAATCAGTTGTTTCGCTGCCTCCGACTCTCCGTCATCCTCTGAATCTGCAGGGCAGAGGGGTGGGCAGACAAAAGGAAAGAGGCAAGGCAAAAAGGAGGTTAGGATCAAACGGATGGCAGCTCTATCCCACAGCACCACCACGCAGGAAAACGGGAGGCCCGGATGTCCAGCACCAACTTCAAAGCCACACAGCTCTGTAGCAATTAGGGAGCAGCTGAAACACGCCTTTCATGTGAGACAGGGAAACACGTAACAGAAGAGAAACTCCTGCTCCCCAAATACTTCAGTGCTCACTCCCTGGTGCTGTTGCTGATGCACAGGGACAAACAGGCACAAAAAAAAAAAAGCTGCTTTTGCGGCGCTGGCATGTTTTGAAGACCAAAGGAAGGCACTGATCTGAGGCTGCCTGGCACCCCTGCCCGCCACCCAGCATCCCTCTGCCTCAGGACGGCTGATCGGCAGCTTTGCTGCTCGAGTCTCTGCAGCAGCAGCGCTGTGAAGGCAGCTTTGATTTGACAGAGGTAGAGTAGAAAGAGATGGCAACATCAATCAAACGCCAGCCACCACTGAAGTTCAAATACTGAGCTAGAGAGAGGAGAGTCTGTGTCCTTGAGCAGCATCGAGATTAAATGATTCCAATTCGGGGACAACTTTCAGCATTAAAAAAAAAAAAAAACGAGGGAAGGAGGTGGAAGAGAGGCCCCTTGTCTCCTGGTCGCGTGCAGCTCTCGTGGTCCTTGATGTAACCACCCAACCCAACAGGTCCAGCCCCCCGCTGGGACAGGCAATGTCCATGCCCAGAACACTCTCTGCCCTTGCTCCACACATCCCTGTGCTCTCTGGCTTCTCCAAGCAAAGCAGGAGATTCCAGAGACGCTGCTCACTGGATTCCAGGGCCAGTCCTGCATGGCAGTGATAAATACGCGGAGTTGTGGGGTGTCTGCAGGGATTGATTTTTCTACAAACATCGGCTGCTGGCAGCACTCCAGGCAGCCCTGCACACTCTGGCTAACCCAGCCCTAACCTCTCCAGGGAAGGATGTAGATTGGACAGGATTTATTCACCACCAGCACTTGCTAAGCCTGCCTTCTCCTGGGGGTGTTGCTGCCTGTGCAGCACAAGCACTGGACTGCTGGGAGACCCCCCCAGCAGGACACGGGCTGGCCAGGAGCCCCCATCCCTGGTGCCTGCCTTGATGCAGCACCAGCTGCATCTCTGCCCCAGCACATTGCTGGCAGACTTCACCAAGACCATCCATCCCCAAAAGTGCTGAGGGAGAGCTCCAGCTGCTCTCCTGATGAGCTGTTTGCAGCAAGGTGATAGAAAAGCTTTGCTCAGAGCAAGATAAAAATAACTCTTTCCAGAGGCCTGCAGCGCCAGCCCCAATCCATCAGGCTTGGCGTGGCCAGCCGGTCCTTCCCGCGTGAGGAGAGGATTTTTGGCTCTGTGCTCACATCCCCTGCTGGGCTCTGCTGAATAAATAACCAGGGTCAAAAGGAAATCTGAAAGGGAGGAAGGAAAGGAGCAAGGGCCATGTTATCAGCGCTGCAGAGAAGGGTGTGCTGCTCACAAAGGGCACATGAGGAAGCAGGACACCAGCCCTGCCCTGGGCCAGGCCCCTGCACAGCATCAAGAGGCTCAGGGCAAGGGGGGCTTCTTTAGCAACCCCCCACCACAGCACCACAGAGCACTCAAGGGCACGCTGTGTGCACCTCTCTGCTGCCCACCTGGGGCTCAGCCTGCAGCACAGCTCATCCCAGCCATGCCCTTGCCCAATTTACCTGTCCATTGCTAGCAGGGAAGCGATGAGGAAAGAGCCATCTGTGCTTTAGATGAGCTCTAGGCCAGTTTCTAACTTCACATGTGGGTTAGCACTGGAAGAAGGACGGGGACTTTGGGGAAAAGCCTGCCCTGTCCTGCAGTCATTGCCCTACAGGGGAAATCAAGGACCAGAGAACATGAAAGAGGCTCCTCTGTCACAGCCCTGTTCAGCACAGGGACTCAAGCCCTGAGACGTGGTTTCCAGCAGAGCTATAATCCCTCCTAGAGACACTTCCTCTGCCTCCTCTGGAATGTCACGTGTGCCTGAAGTCCCTGCTCTAGAAAGGCTTTTCCCATCACCACCACCACCAGCTGTGACAGTGTATTTCTCATACTCCCCAACACCTCATCAGCATTCCTGTCCACAGCCACCACTGCACCTTTGACATGGCAGCTCCTCTGCACTGCCAATCGCTGCTTCATCACATCCTTCAGGTCGGTGCATGGGAGCTGTGGGAGATCCACGGGCACAGCAGGCTCTGGGAAACCCCTGAGAGCTGCAGCAGCCCATGGCTGTGTCTGTCCTGAGGGTCTTCCACAGGGAGCTCTCTCCCTTATGGCCTCTGCAGACATGTCAGCGCTACTCTCAAAGATGGAAATGGGCTGATGTCCCTTCTCACGGACACTGTCACCACCAGAGGCAGGTTCTCAGCCCCATGGCCAGCTCCAGCCGAGCTGGCAGGTAGCCCAGCCCCTTTCCCGAGCACAGGCTCTGCTGTCACAGCTCCATACCTACAAAGAGAACGAGGCAGGGGCCCTCATTCAGCTGCACAGCGTTGGAGTCTGTCAGCTCCAGCACGGGCTTGGGGTGCCAGGGGAACTCGCGGCACTCGATGTCGTTCAGCACCTCCACCCGCCCCTGCCGCGTGATCACGTCTCCCTTGGAGTCCAGGACGATGAGGGTTGGGATGCCTGCAATGGAAAAAACAGGGGGGATCAGCCAGAGCATGAACTGGCCAGCGACAGGGCGTGGGGAGAAAGGCCTTTTCCTATCGCCTCCAGCTCTGGCAGGAGCCCAGCGAGCTGCTGCCTCTCTACAGCTCATGGTGTGGGGATCAGGCTCCCTGGATCCTGTTTCTGTCCTAGCAGAGCACTGCAATTCAGGAGCAACAGCAGGAAGTAGAGAGATAGGCTCTGGCATTGCCTGCCTCTCCCTGCCCAAGTGCAGGCAGGGGTCACTGCTGTCTGGTGCTCCTGGATGCAAACCCCACCCTACCACACAGGGACCCTCCTCCCAGGCTCCCTCCTGCACAGTGCCAGGCAGAAGTGCCACTTGTGCACTCCCATCCTAGCAGCTGCTGCTGGACGAGCCTGGTCCCGGTTCACAGGAACACTCATGGATCACAGACAGCAGCGGCCAGGAAGCAGGGCGTGTCCCTTCCCAGAAGGAACACCACGCATTTTAGCAGCCACAGACTCCTCCATGAACCCCCACAGCCCTCCAGCACTCAGCACTGACGGCCCAGCCATTTCCACAGCAGCAATGCCCAGGGTCTACAGGATTGTGGCACTGGGGAGAACAGGGCTCAGAGGACATCCAATTATGTTCTAGCCCCTGGGAAAAAGCAGCATTTTGCCCTGAGCTATGGGGCTGGAAAGCCCTGCTGTAAATGTGGAGCTTTTACACAGGAGCTGGCAGTGGGGCAGGGTGGACACCAGCTGGTGACCATCCCATCTGATAAGGCACCAGCTTTCCGGCCACAAAACAGTCACGGGTGGGTCAACAGGAGTGGCTCATATTGGTGACTTCATCTGGGAAGCACACCATTCCTCTGGCATCAGGCAGACAAAGAAACATCCCACAAGGAAGGAAGAAGGGAGAGCTTGGGATCAGGCCCCAAGGGACACGTGAAGTGACCAGTCAGTGTCAGGTGCTGCTGTTTGCTGCTCATCACCCGGGCTTCGACCTGCTCCCTATCCAGCATCTCCTTCACCAGCAACTTCCCCCAAACCACAACCAGCAAACTGAGACAACTCAAATCCTCCTGCCCTCACCCAAAGGTTCATTTTAAAGCTCATTCCTCAGGAATACCCTGCAGAGCCATTCTCTGGGCACTAAGCATCCTTGCCCCTGCCAGGCTTCTGTGCTCCCATGTTTGTACAACAGTGGGTTACTCACAAGCCCTCTGAATTTTAGGCATTTCTCTAGGAAATACACGGTCATCTGTCTGTCCCAGCCTGCCTGCAGGTCCGGGCCAGCGGCCGCATTCCCGTCATTCCAGCCCGGCATTCCTGCTGCTGTGCTGGGGCTGTGAGCACAGCACTGGGCTGGTGCTAAGCAGCAGTGCAGGAACCCACCCAATGGCTGGGCTTGCAGATCCTAAGGGTATGCCAAGAAAACCATTTTGTATCACAAAAAGGCTTATTCATTACCTGCTGGTATTTAACGTAGCTCCAGGGCAGGGATGGGTTAAACAGACAGGATGGAATTGGGAAATCTCACTCTGGCCCTGCCCTTACAGGCACAAAGTACTCCTGATGCCAGAAGCACACAGTACTCAGCATCCCACATGGTTTGGATCTCTATCCATTTATGATTCCCAACCCAAACGCCTGCTTTTCCATCCATTAAACATGAGGGACATTCTAGAGACTCCGGTTCAGGTCATCAGTCAGCCTGAATGACACAGCACAACCAGGCAGAGATGTCAAATGAGCTTTGCTGATCTGGGAAAATTAGGGGCCCAATTTAGACACAGATTGTTGTGATTCTGCACCTATCAAGGATTTCATGCACTATTCAAAACATTCCTTTAGATTTTACCTGATTTGCATATGCAGACACCTCCCCTCCCCAAATACCCAGCCACTAAACCTCCAACTGCAAATACAAAACTGAATCAGAAAATAGAGTCATTTTTAAGGTAATTCACATCCCTGTCCAAGTCCCTGGGGCCAGGACACAGCCTTACAAGGCATGTGGTGGAACCCCATAGGATCAGCCTTCAGGTGACCTTTGTTACTACTTCCCTAACAAATACATCCTCTTTTCAGGGGATACAGACCTCCAGGACCAGGGAAACTGCCTTTAACCTCATTCATACCTGCTAACCCAAATACTTCCCCCCCTCCCCAGCCCTCTCTCTGCTCATCCCAGCCATTATTTGTTATCTTAGTGCCTTTTGGGGGTTTTGGTAATTGCCTTAAGTCATAACACCAGAATTTACTTATCAAGAAGAATCAGCGATCAGACACTGCAATGAATATTGTATAAGCCTGGATGGGAATTAGCATAGACGGGCTGGGTTGGATTTTATGCATTAGAAAATGGATTTGGCTCCCACGGGGCCAGCATTTTATGAAAACACAGGGGCCAAATGGTTTGTTACCGAACCTGGCAAGACATTTACATATTTATATGTTAAACCCCATATCCGACACGGAAATCTCATCTGCATGAAGTCTGCTGGGTGCATAAATCACAATCTACGTGAACCAACCACACCAAACACAGGATGGGTGGTGAGTTTTATTGCTCTTTTTTCATCTTTTCAGAAGAAAGCTCCAGGAATCTCCCGTAACAGCGACTTCCAGGCTGCTCCCACCACCCGGGCTGTGAGAGTGACCTGTGGGTGTCTGGGCTAAAGCATGGGGCAGAGGAGAAACAATGGTTTTTGGAAGGGATTGCAAATCCCAAAGAGGCACCATGGAGTCCAGAGGGAATATTCAGGAACTCAAAAGGAATCTCATAAGATACAGAACAAGGGGCAATTCCTAAGTGTAAAATTTATCACTGCTTCTCATCCCATCGGAAGGAGAGCTGAGGCCAGGGGATTTCACCAAAGGCAGGACTGCACAGACCAGGAGCTGCCCACACAACAGGGAGTTATTTCTAAGCAGCCATGACACAAGACATGACTCTTTCTCAGGACAGTCCTGAGAACTGCACCCAGAAGCAATTTACTAGAGGTGGTGTGGTACAGCCTCTGACTGCATGTGAGTTATGAATAGAGGCATTCAAGTAAACCCAAATAAAGGCCAATAACTCAACTTACATTTTATACATTTATACAGCATTTTCAAATGCTGTAGGAGCCAACACAGGACTAAAACAACACGAGATTTTACTCTCTTGCTGCTTTCCACCACTCAGGAACTTAAAGCAGTCAGGGAAGACAAGCTCTTCTGTTGTTTCAGTACCCAGCCTTCAAAAAACAGCAGAAAACCTTGCCACGTGCATGCTGTGCTCACAGCCCAACCACCAGGATGGTAACCTGGACACTGAACAGGCTACAAGCTCCCACTGGTGCAAGGGAGCAGCTCCAAAGGGAACTTTGCAGATGTGTGGCAGCATCAGAGTCGTCTGGGGAAAGGAAGATGAGATTACACGGGTCTGATTTTTCATTTTGGTGGAATAACCACCCATGGTGATGAGCAGAGCCCACGACATCCAGCTCTGTTTGCAGGAAGCTTTTGTTACAGCTGGTGTGAAGAGCCTGACTGCAAACAGTCAACCCCAAAGTTTGCACAGAGCTGGGATTCAGAGGTGACACGGGAGCTCCCTGGGCAGGGGAAGGGGTTGGGGTGCAGGGGAACAGCCAATATTTACATCTTCAGGTCAGCATACAGCAAAGAGAGATACCTTTAAGAAGCCAGCGGCTGGAGTTAGAGGGAAAGCTGTTGTCACTGTTTCCCAGGATACAGCATGCCTGGTGCTCAAGTATCCATGTCTGGACACCTTATTTACAGAAAGTCCCAGTGAAACTGGCAGCAGTCCTGCGGCTCTCAGCCGAAACCAGCACTGCAGAGGCTTGTGCGCGGGCCGGGGAGAAGACGGATGAATTTGGAAAGCTCCTGCCTCATGGGAAGGCAATTAAGCAGCAAAATGATGGCTATTTAAAGCAGGCAAATGGTTATTCTTGGTTTAAGGTCAGGGAACAGAGCTGAGCAGCAGCACCTGAGCTCACGCCAGAAGGGGTGCTCAGAGAGGACCCCAAGGAGGGATTATTTCTCCTGTCACTCTTCCCAAGCCCTTGGCCACCTTTGGCTACACTCCCCCTTCCCTGCAGACCATATTACCACTGCCAGCCTGCACCCACCTGACTGACGTTGCACAGAAATGGATGAGAAAGAGCCACATTGCAGCAAGACCCTTTAACCACAGGGACAAACTGTATGTCCATACATGAGACTGTGAGAGCCAGTCACCTTACACACCTCTGTGCCGCAGCTTGTCCCCTGCAGGAACAAGGTGCCAGTCCCCAGGAGGGCTGCTGTGAGATTTTATCATCTCTGTGACTCTTTGAAGCCACCCAGACAGACAGAGTCTCTCCCTGCCCCTACGAGCAGCTGGGGCTGCTGGAATTCTGGCACTGGCACGTACAGTAAAAGCAAAGCCATGGTTTACATCAAACACTCTCTCTTCTGTAATTCATGTCACTAACATAAACCAGATGCCATCTTCCTCAGCCCCTGCACAGAACGACGGCCTGCCTTTGCATTACATAAAACAGCAAGAAAACGAAATTTGAACCTTCAAGAAAAAGCAAAAATAAATAAATTGGTAATTAGACAAAAAACATCCAAGCCAAAAACAGCTTCCAAGTTTCCAGGAAGAATTAGGCTGTTTATGGAAGTCCTGTTTCAACTAACAGCCTGCCTGGCAGGTGGTAGGAATGTGAGTTTGTGGAGAGCAGAAACATGAAGCGGCTCTGCCTGGGGCACTGTGCTTTGCTTTGCTGCTTTCTTGGTCTAGTTAAACAAGGGGAGACATTACAAATATTCAACAAAAGGAGCAGAGAGGAGATCTGTGCATCAGTGCAGCCTTTCCTACCTTGGATGCCATAGAGCCGGTTCAGGCGCGACCGCCTGGCCTCGTCGGCGTAGGGCACAGCCACCCAGGGCATCTCACTGAAGTACTGGTTGAAGGATTCCTCTGACCTGTGCAAGAGGAACAGGGCATGGGATGCAGAGCAGAGCCTCTCCACTTGCCAGGCTCTTTCCTCATTAAAAATCTGGCCTGCAAAGCCCTTCATCCCTTCCACCAAAGCCCACCGGCATGTGCTGCTGGCAGACACAACCTGGGGAGAGCCGGAGGAAATTCAAAACCCCCAGTCCCTCAAGAAGAGGTCCACGGTGCATTTTTTTCCCAATAAAATATTTCAAACTCTCTGGAGCATCTGAATGCCAACCCACGGTGGCAGCGGCAGCTCGAGCATCCCTCAGACCCCAGAGCCATGAGCCACAAAGTAAAACACAGACCTGCTCCATGTCCCACTGCTGCCCTTGCTGAGCCCCCTCTGCACTTCACCACTGGGCAGAGGGAAAGGACTCAGCCTTTCTGACATCAGAGCCAACCTGCTCTGCCCCAGATCAAATTTCCACCACAGATCAAGCCAACAATGCTCACAGCTTGGGGGCAAGCCAGCTGTGCCTGCACAGGGTGTTAGTGCTGCCTCACCTGTCTGCACTGACGAAGAGGATCTCAAACTTCTGGCCTGCCTCCTTGATTTTCCGGTAGGACTCAACCAGGACCCTTGTGAGGCTTCGGCATGGCGGGCACTGCAAAACACAACACATGGATAAGGACATTGTCTCCTCCTCAGGGCCAAACCCACATGCAGCAGGTTCAGGTGACACAGTGACCATGAACAGGTGTGACCTCATCTTTGCTGGAGTGCCAGGCAGCAGCTCTGAACGTGGCTGGGGCTTACAGTCTTTAAGGTACCAACAAAACCCCTCCTGATTTTCAAATCTGATCACTTCCCCTTCTGAAGGGTCAGCTGAAGATGGCAGGCCACTGCAATGCTGAATGACCAGAGCATCTCAAACCCTTTAGCACCAACCAGCCTGGGGTCTGACCAACCCTCCCTGAGCCCACTCCAAGTGGGCACAGCACCCACTACTCACCCAGTGCGCAGAGAAATAGACCCCAACGTGAGAGCCCTCCAGGGCACTGCTGTCCAGTGTCTGCCCGTTGTTCCTTAGCAGAGGCCCAGCAACAACTTCACTGAAGGGTTTTGGCCCCCAAGGGAACTCCAGACCTGTGGAGGGGTCAGGGTAGGGGTGGAAAGAAGACATGAGACAGTAACATGCACGTGCAGCTTTTGCAGGCTCAGAAAGTTCCACTAGACAAACCATCCCTCCTTCTGCAATGATGCAGGGGATCCTATCTAAGGAATCCCACTAGGGTTTATTCCCATCCATGGGGGATGCAGAGCAACTCACCACGTCATCCCTGCCCCAGGGTGAGGGAGCCAAGCTCTGCACTGCAGCCAGGGTCACCTCCTTCTCTCAGGCAGGCTGCACCCTGAGCCTGAGTCACAGCACCTTTGGCTTGACAAAGCCTGCTCTGGTTTAGTGCCTGATGAGGCATTTTTTTCCTTATCAACAGCATTTATTTTACCAACAGAGGGCAAGGTGGTACGTGCTCAGGAATGCAGTCAGACTATGTCCCTTATACTGACATTAACCATGTATTTTTACGTACATACATGTATTTTTGTTATTTATAAAACCTTCGCTATATACATGTACGAGATGGTGTGTTTATATATATATATATATATATATATATAAAATCTTACACTAACCCTTTGTACCCCAAAGCAAGCTGTGTGTGTACACACAAACACACGCTCTGAATCATCTGCTGCCAGCTCCCAGAGCAATCAATCCATGTGTTCAGCCAGAGAGGAGGAAACATCACAGATGGCTCAGGCCACAACATGTTCTTACTGTACAGCTCCTGCCACTCAGTTAAAGACTCAGTCACCACGCTCAGTATTTGCTGCATGAAGAAACAATGAGCCAGTAAGATGTGTGGACGGACAACTACAGCGGTTGACTGATGGATCTCTGCAGGCTCTGTGAGTTAGGGCACACATTTTGCTCATTTTGGCTTTTCCAAATTGGAAGAAGATGGATTTAATATCAACTCCCAGCACAGTAAACCTCAGCATGGGAGAACGGTGGCATTTCTCTGTTTAATTTGTAAGTAATGGGAAATTCACTCTAACAGAGTGTGATGTCAGTGATGAAGTCCTATTCAGTATTCTGGAAGGATTTTGCTCCCAAGGTATGGAAAGTCTGGGCCCTCACTCTGTCCACGTGCCTCCATCAGGGAAAAATCCAAACTGAATGCTTCAGTTAGCCTAACTTTTTCCTCATTAGCACTCCAGACAAAAATCCTGGAGGGAAATTCTTTGTTCTTTTCAAGAAGCAAAACCAAAACACAAGATCTGGCAGGAATGGTGCAGAAAATTTATCGCCGAAAATAGCACAGTGCTTTGAATAGTTAATGACAATAGTTCTTTGTTCCCTCCCCCCTAGGCAATTCAGAATGAACTGAAATGAAAAGGCAGCAGTATGTCCATGTTTCCAAGAGATTCCAAGTCTTACCTTCCGGGTCATCTCGGATGACCAGAAGGCCGTTCCTGCAAACCACCTTCCCGGTGGAGGCATCGATAAATATTAGGGAAGGAATGTTGGAGACTCTGTACTTGTTCCACAGCTTCAGCTGTAAAAGAGATTGGGAGGGGAGATAAGAAAGGTAAACTTGGCAGCCTGAAGAGGAAGATTTTGGAGCATTCGCATCTTTTAGAACAGAGGTCAAAGCTGAGCAAAGAAACAGAACTGGTGCTTCAGGAATGAGTGTCAAGGAATGTGAGGAAGAGCTGCCGGGCCAGCCTGGACCTCCAGCGCCCACAGAGACCCTCACCATGACCACCATCCTCTTGGTAGCTCAAGTGAGACCACCATGTGTCTCACACCTGCCTGGGAGCACAGGTTAAGCTTCCTCTCCTCCTGCATTTACCTCTTTGCAAGTAAAATGGGGTTAATATTTGCCATGCTTTGAGGTCTTTGTTTAGAAGACATGCTAAGCACAAATACTTTTAATGCCACTGCTCTGAAGCAATTTGTAATGCTTCCCTGGCTGTTTCCTCCCCTCCCATTTCAGTGTTGATTAAACAAACCAGTAACCCCTGCCAAGACACAGCCAGGCTGAATGCAAGGTCAACACACAAAAAAATTATTCTTCTGCAACTGGGGCTTCCCAGGTTTGTTCCCAGGAGCTGATTAATGGGTTTGACACCAGCCTGGGGGCCACATACCTCATCTATCCTGCACTGCCAGCTTCACAATGGTCCCCAAGGGCTATGAGCAGAAGCCACACAGCCTGATGGCCACATTTTGGGCATCCTGGTCTGGATGGTCCTGTCTGCTGGTCATTACGTTCTGCAGCGAGCTCAGCTCTGCACAAGGTCGGTGACTGAGTGCTCTGGGTATCACACAGTCCTGGGTTGACATTTCTCAGTACGTGCTTCTGGCACAGGGTAATTTGGGGCTTAACTCGCGCTCAGAAGCTCCTTGGGATGAGCAGGAACAAGATGATGACGGCTGCTGGCACAGCCCAGCCTGCAGGTGTGGGCTGGCCGTGCCACAGGAGCCGGTGTCCCCACCACGCATGGAGGAGCTGCTGCCATCAACACATTTCCTTACACTTCTCCAAGCATTCCCAACCTCAACAGCCCAGTGGTGAGTTATCAAACGCTCAAACAAAAAAGCCAAACTATAGCCAAGAGCCAGAGGGGAAGGAAATTAATCACCATCCTCCCCTAACATCAAGCTCTGCTCTGCAAAGCCCCTCGGGCTCCGTGTGTTTACAACTTGCTCTGGTTTGGAAAATAAAACCCAGACACGGGAGAAGCACAGAAAGGGACCACCAGTGCCAGCCAGCAGGAGAGCCAGAGAAACCATCACACAACATCCTGCTGCTTCCATCAGTATCTCACACAGAAACCACACCCAGGTGTTTTTCCAGAGGAAGAGGCCACAACTCTGCAACTGATTTGTCCTGTCCCTGATTTGTAAAGAGATGCAATTCCATTTCCTGAGCCGGGAATGATCTGGGGACCAGGCCACGAGGGCAGGAATGGGATGCAAGGTGCAGACCTCACCAGAGATCCAGCTGAGGGAGAAAGTCACATCCACATTCAGGTTTTAGTGTCACTGTATTAAATATTTCTTCCAACACCTTTCTATAGAAGCTGTATCTGGGTAAGTGACAGTGTCAGCCTGCTTTCAAGAGGTGTTAGCATAACGCTCTTGGGTCTGAGAGAAGGTGTTACCACTAATCTAGGAAGACTCTATCAACCTCTATCCACCAGGACCTAGAGAGAGGTGAGGTTTTGTGTCCTACTCACCAGCCTTCCATTTCCAATAGACATATTTCTTGGGACAAGCCAACTCATACACAATAGATTCTCAAACCAAATGGCCTTGGGCATGAAAAGAAAAAAGAAATTGTACTCAGTGCAAACCAGCCCCCTCACAATGAGGGTTTTCAAACCACAGAAGGTAAAACCCACTTCTGTGAAGTTTAAAGGGTGAGGAAAAAACCCTTTATAAGGATCACAGGCATTTAACAGGGTGCTGCAAACAATAAGGAAATTACAACTAGCAATCAGATCGCTCTCTTTAAATAGTTGCTTACATTACACTTCATTTTGCCAAGTCCTTTGTATACAGAAGCAGCTCCCCTGGGGCACCACGGCGGGTCCTGGCAGTTTTGCTTGGCTGGGGAAGCAGCAGGGTCTGCACTTCGGAGCCAAGAGGCTGCATCCACTCACTGTGCTCAGCGGGATGGGGCTGGAACACCCCAGATAAGGGGATAACACCAAACCAAGCCTGCTCAAAGCACCAGAGCAAGTGGGGCACAGCTGGCTCCAGTCAGTCTACGGGGTCCGGCACACATGGCAACTCTTGCCAACAACTGGTCCTGGGTCTTCTCAGGATGTGTAAGCCACCAGGCCCCACTGGATCCAAACTGCAGGCACTGGTCTTGGCTTCCCAGACATCCATGGCACAGGTAATCTGCAATCCAGACACTCTGACCCCACAAAACGGGGGGCTGCCACTTCTAACTAATCAGTGAGGGTCCACAGGAGAAACACCCTCAAGCAAGCACAGAGCTAGGTGTGTGTCAGAAGGGTCAAAAAGCATCAGAAGAGGTCAATGTGACAACTGCTGCTCCTGGGAGAGCACGTCCATCACCGGGTTCTGAGGCTTGAACCCAAGGAGCATCACGTCACACTCGATCACACTTTGGACGAGCAAGAAAAAGCGATCCAAACTGAAAGGTTTTACCTTGCAACTGTGCAACAGCCACTGCTCCCAGACACAACCCACCAGCACAGGTAACACCAAAAGAAGTTTTATGCTGAGCTGCGCTTCCTATCTGCAACAAATTTGCCACCTGGGTTATCACTGAAATCCATCACACAGCACCAACAAACATGACAACCGCACATAAGAGGACTGGAACTGGGTTGTCTTTTTAAGCCTAGTTATGAAAGCCTGGAATTGGAAATTAGTGGTCTCCATGCACCAGCCATATTAATTCTGTACAGGAATGTGCTGTTTAAAGTGGGAGCAGTTTGGTTTGATGATTCTCCTGTGCACTAGAAAAGCTGATGGGGAATGAGAAACGCACGCGCTGCAGGACCAGCGCCAGGATCCACCACCATTCCCACTGCCCCGGCTCTCGTCAGCCAGACTCAGCTTTCCAGAGCCTGTCCGACGCTTCTGAAGGAAGCCTGATGGTTCCTTTTACTGCAGGTCTGACCTGAAAGAGCAGAACCTTGATAGGAAAGGGGCTGGTTCATTTTAGCTGGGCTTTTTGAATAAGGCAGCTCACTGTGGGATTCCCACGCTACACCACTGTTTGGCACCTGAACTGATGCTTCCAGCAAGGACACCTGATCTCCACTTAAAGCCTCTGAACCCAGGGATGACCGAACCCGTCTTGTGGCAAACTGGTTAGTTTTTCTCACGGTAAAATGTGAGGGGTTTGCACATATGCAGGTTCTGGAAAACGGACGAGCTCTTCCTTGGTCCCGTCAGCTTACGCCCACTGGTTGTGGCCCATGCAGGAAGGGGTATCCAGGAGAAAAAAGGCATCCCTGGTACAGGTACCTGCACAACCACACACCTCACAAAGGCTCCTGTGTCAGGCTGGGCGTGGGATGCAGAAAGCAAATTACAACTTGCTCTGAGACCGCAGGCTGATGGGATGATGGCTCAGGCAGCAGGGCAGAGTGCTGCCTCAGCAACTCTGAAAAGCTGTTTTTCCTGCCGTGAAGAGGATGACATAGAAATAACATACTCCGCACTCTAAGGATTTGATCATCCATTTAAAGAGGGGATCTCTGCTCCGCTTCCCAACAGCTGTTGCAAATCTGTGGGATCAAGCCAAAGCTAACACAGATGTGGAAATAATCTACGGACTATTCAGCCTGAAAGCAGCTGATCCTCTCGGAGCGCCCTTCGCTCCTGGTTCAGGCTGCACGCCTGCTACACTCCATGCTCACCCCAGGACACCCGCTGGAGAAGCAGCAAGGAAATGCAGCCCCTTGCAAGACACCAAACAGGCTGACCAGCTTTACAGAAACTTCCCTGGCTCCCATGCAGGTGGTTTAAGTGCAGCCATCCAGCGGAAAAACCAGAGTCACCGGATTCCTCCGGTAACTTTATCCCTACACAAAAGCATCACCACGCTGTCCTGGAAACCACTGCCCTGGGCTCCCCTCCACAACTCCATCCATGACCAGCTGTGAGAGGCTTTAAAAGATCACTCATGGTTGAGGTCTGAGGCGATCCCCAGACGTCGGGCCGCACAGCAGCACTCGGTGTTGGCCGCAAGGCTGCTCTCTACACCGGCCCTGGCTGGGTTATTCCCCCCACCATGGTGACTGGGAAATGCCTGGCTGAGACACCCATTGGAGAGGAGTTTGCAGACAGCCGCAGTAATTTTTCCAGATAAAGGTGTCAGACGAGAGGTCTCCCCAGCAGCCCAGGGCTCTCTCTGCGCAGGGCTGGCACTCGGCCGAGGTGGATGAAATCCCCTCCTGCTCTGCACATACTGGTGGGGAAGGGATCCCCCACTTCCAACAGCTGCCAGGCGCTATTTTTGGTTGTGCTGATTGATTTATCAGTCCTGGTCGCATTCAGTCACCAACATAAATCCTGAGCTGCAGCAGTTAACGCTGGCAGAGACAAAGCACAACTGCTTGCAGTGCTCTGAGCCCTGGCCAGTGGGAAAGTGGTCCTCCCACCCTCTTTGGGGGCTGCACTTCTCTGCCGTTGTGTGAAACTGGACCATAAAAGCTCTCACGCTTCCATCTTCCATAGGTTACAGAGCTGACTCTGCCTGGAGGTCCAGAGGGCAGACACTGGCTCTGCTCATGTTGCAATCCACGCTTCCACCCTGAGCAGCGACAGACAGACAAAGGCAGTACAAAAACTGAAAAGCAGCAACAAAATGAACAAAATGTTCCTGCTGTGGATGGCTGCTGCTTTCTGCTGAATCAGGGGTGAAGCCACTTTTCTAAAAACCCACTTTTGGAGGGCACAGCCATTACAGCATGAGCTCGGCTTTTGCTGGTCTCTCATTCCAGGGCTGAAATATCAAGTCTGTCTAAGGAACACACGAACAGCACTTGGGTGGAAGAGTGCCCTTGGTCCAGGGCCTCAGGGACCAGCAGAGCCCATTGCCCAGCTCTGCCTCCAGCTCTGCCACACAGACTGTCTCCGGGCTGGCGAGACATCCCCAGCCATTCCCACCACCCTGCTCCCTCGGCCCAGCGCTGCAGGGGACCTCTCTGTCCTCGCTCTCACAATGTTAAACTGCAGCTTTTACATCGTGCCTTAAAGGGTTTACAAGCACCAGGGGCCACCCAGGCTCTGCAGACAACAGGCTGCTCCCTCGCCCTGTCGATTTAAATCTGGTTCACGCCTGTCCCTATGATTCAAGCTCAGCTTGAGCAAAGGCTCCTCTTCCTGCCCTCCCTCACTGCTCCTTTCCCTTCATGCATAAGGGAACCCCCTCAGCAGAAGGGGGACGGTGCAGGAACAACACGCAGCCAAATACTGGGGGGAGACCAGATGGTGCACGCCAAGGTCTGACCCTGTGACACGGAGGAGATCGAGCAAGGCTTGGGATAAATTAATGGCTATTGTGCTGCTGCTTCCCTCTGAAAGTAAATCAAAATCTAATTACAAAATACAATGGTGAGAGAGACGTCTGCTCCGAGAACGTTAATGAGCTGAGGAGGGAGGATTTGGAATTGCAATAAACAAGATTGATGTGAACAGCTGAGACGGACAGTGCAGGGCACTGGGGCTGCTGGTCCGTACGGACCCGTGAGCAGCCGGGCGGCTGCATTACCGCTCCCCTCCGTGTGCACGCTGTCTGCAATGGCTGAAAGCCCAGTTAAAAACCACCTTAGGACCAGTTTTCCCTGGCACTTAGCCTGGCAGCACCTGCTGTGGATGCTGCCCCACCACAATATGACTTAGTGAGAGCAAAAGAATTAAAAAAAGATCAACCCGAAAGTCCTGCTTGACGTTTGCACCCTCTCCTTGCTGCAGCTCCATGGTGGGAGACCAGCACAGCACAGTCCAGCTTGCAGCCACCCACATCGCCCCACAGCCAGCAGGGGGTCAGGGGAGACCCTGGCAGGAGCCAGATTGCAACCCTGGGCTTTTGTTCTTCCCAACCAGGCAGAAGGTTTGGAAGCAAAGCAAAAGGAAATCCTCTCCACGGGGTTTTCTGGCACAGTGGCCGCCAGCGGAGGCTACTCTTTGTTCCCCTGAGGAGCTCCACAGCCAAAGCCCCGGGGTGAGGAACCTGGTCCAGCCCAACCTCACATCCTGGTGCCCTCTCTTCCTCCCATCCTGTCCCTCTCACCACCCCAGTTGCCCAGCGCTGGCACCGCTGCTCTTTACAATTTCCCGGGTTACGCCGCGCAAGGAGCTGCGAGCTGAGCATTTCAGTCGAGGGCAGAGCAGCATATGGCTGGCTCAGAGCACAGGCTGCCTCCCCTCCTCCTGACACACACGCAGGCTGACAGGCTGGATCCTCCGCAGCCCCCATCTGATAGGAAAACATTTAATTTGAGCAGAGCTGAAGAGCGCTTAACATGATCTATGGAGAGCAAAGCCCCGGGGCCTGCAGCAGACACGGGAGCTGGCCTGGCTGTTTTACATGTGCAGGTTTCAAAGAGGTGCTGTGCTGGCAGCTTGATTTGATCCCAGGGTGAGGGCAAAGCAGCATTTGTCTAAACACACAGATAACGACACAGGGAGGAAATGAAGCAGGGAGGATGCCACCAGACAGGCTGGTCTATCAACAGTATGAGGATGTCTTTTATAAACATCTTTTTTTTCCAGGTGTTCCTCAAATTGTATTCAACAGCCCAAAGACAATGCAGAATTTAAGCATGCAGCACTGTTCCCAGGACTAGGAAATACACTTCCATGCACTTCTAATAAATGGTGTTTTTTTTCCTCCATGTGCACACCCTGCTTTATCTTTTAAAAGTAGGTTTGCATGTGAGCCAGATATTTCATACCTATTTTTTCTCCCAGCAGTTCTTTGAGCCAAGCACTCTCCCTTTACCCCCAGGGAAACGAGGCACAAAAATGGGTGAAGAACCCAGGGGGTCTGACAGCACCTGGAACCCACCTGCTGTTACCTGTTTTCATTGGCATTTTTTCACACTTTCCTGGTAGGTAAGACAGAAAGACAAACATAAAAAGCAGTGAGGACAGCGGGAGTTAAAGTGTGGGAAAAATTTAAGACACATGTAGAAGTGCATCAGCCAAGGCCTTTACAAATTACGCCCCTGAATGACTAACACTGAGTAAGAAATAGCTCTGTAAACACAAAGGTAATGAGAAAAAATAATAATTTTTCTCTCTCTTCGGGGAAGGGATATTTTTCCATCTGTTCATAGGAAAGGCGAGGGGTGGGGTGGCAGTCTGGGACACTGAATCAAAGTTCAGAGCCTCTCTTGGTCCCAAGTCTCATCTGTCACTGGAAGCAGGATGTCTGCCAGAACCTGAGTTTCCTACCCACTGCCTTTGCTTTTGCTGCTACTGTTCACTTGAAGGCTGCCTGCATCGAGTTCTGGCAGTAATCTCAAGGTCAAACACCTTGCAATCCCAGATCATTAAGAAACAAACACTTCTGAAAAGCCTTGAATTGAGACAGAGTTCCCACCAAACACAAAAGCCTTTTAAATCAGCAGGGAAATCGGGATTTGTTTGAGGGTTTTTTTTGTTTAACCCACACAATGAGGTGTTAGTGTGGTTTCTGTTTTGTTTTCAGTGGTTAATCAGAAAGGGAACCTTACACAATCAGACCAACAAAATCCTGGAAAACAATGGAGTATTTGTTAGCACTGTAACACACCCTGGGGAGTGAGGGCTCCAGGATGCTGCAGTGCCAGGAGCCCTGCGAGCAGTGACCTCCCCAGGACAGGTCATCCCCCAGACCAGCTACATGGGATTCTAAAACTACCAGGACACCTCAGATACCCTCCTGTGCCCACAGCTGCTGAGGTACCCACTGGATGGGTGGGAAACCTGCTCATCATACGGCATCTTCTGAAATGCAACAGCTCATCCATCGCATCACTGTTGATGCTTTGTTACAGAAACCTCCACTCAGCACTTGCATCGCTGCAAACACTCAAACCATTTAAAAACAAGCACTTTTCTCCAGCTGATCTCGGGAGAGGGTGCACTGCTTGGTCTGGCCCTCCCTACAGCTGCATCCATCTCGGCGTCTCAGAGCCTACAGCACTGAATCTCATCTGGCAGCGCTCCTGGTTTGCAACCCAAGGAGGATTTTCATGCAAAGGTTACACAGCTGCAGAGCTAGAAGGGCCATAACCACAGCCCCAGCGCCTGCTCGCAGCCCACGCTGCCGGGGCAGCTCTGGGCTTTGCATGCAACAGGCTCTGCTCAGCTCGGAGAGCGGCACAGCTCCGGGGATTCACTCTGCAACCACAGCGCAGAACAAGCCAGGAGCTAACCAGACCCAGGTGCTCCCAAGCTCCAGCTGGAAAGAGCAATCCCTGCCAGTGACAGCTTGGAGTTATCCCACTCCTCCTCGGCTCTTGGCGCAGAAGGGATCCCACAGCCCGCGCCGACCCAGCGCAGCCACGGCGCTCGTGGGAACTTCTCTGGAGTCATGAAGTCCATCCCCACGCAAACATCACACCACCAAAACTGCTCTGGGCTAAACCACTGATAACAACGTGCTTTCAGGGCCTCTGTGCCCTCCTAACACACTTCACCAGCACAGCTGAGCCCCAGAGCCAGCACTGGGTGCCCTGCAGGGAAGACCATCCGACTGACTCGTGACACTGGCAGGGCAGATGTAACACAGGCTGTTGGAAAACCCTCTCCTGCTGAGCACTTCTCATCTTCCTCCTGTTCCCCAAACTGACACTCAGCCCCTCAGCAAAAAGGCCACAAGGACTGGAAATATAAACCCACATGAGCCAATGACCTTTAAATGGGAAAACACCACTGAGAGTCCCAAGTTTGCAATTAACCGCCTGCACACATTAAAACCAGAGCAGAACAGCCCACAGCTCAGATGCACCAACACCTCAAGTGCAGCACAAGCCAGCAGGAGGGAAGTTGGAGAAGGTATTTCCTCACCCAGCTGCTCCTCTGCAGAGCAGCTCTCCCATTATACTGTGCTCCAGCAAAGCTGGTGGCATTCGCTGTGAGGAGAAAGCAGAGAGACAGGGAAAGGAGCAGAGTCATGGTATGGGCTGGGCACAGAGGCAGGGGAGGGACAACCAGTATGGGGTGAGCCCAGAGGGGGCCTGGCAGACGGGGCCAAGGGGTTTGTGACACACACCCATGGAGGGCCAGGTGCAGGGCAAGCAAGGGAACACGATCCATCCCAAGAAACCCAGCCCCGAGACACCAGAGGCCCCCAGCTCCAGAGCCACTGACCAGGGAGCAATGGGACAGCAGGCTGGGCCTCCCTCCTCTTGATTTTAAGGCTTGAGCAGCAGCATGTTGCTGAACCAACTAAAAAGATGAACAAGGATAGTGAAAGATCAAGGTCAAAAGCTCCGCCGACGGAAGTTAGAAGATACAGAGTTTCCCAAAGGTGCAAGAGCCCGTGAGTCAGCATACAGATGAAACAGGGCACCGGGAAGGTGATGTGAGCGAGCCTTGGGCGCCATGTCCCTCCTGCCACCCCGAGCACAGCACAGAGACAGTCACGGCAAACCGAGGAGCTGCTGCCAGGAACTGATGAAACGTGAATCCCACGGGGGTGTTCAAAATGTCAGATAGGATGAGGTGCATTAATTCCCTCTGCTGACAGCCAGCCCCAGCTGGAGGGGGAGGCTCAGAGACCGCAGCCTTCAGGGAGCCAAGGATGCCCAGCACCCGCTCTGCCGCCGAGGTGAACCAGGATGTGACACAGAGGGCTGGGTGGTAGGAAGGCTGCCTCGTCTTTTTGGTGAGCATAATGGAGGTTCTGTGCAAAAGGAAGAGCCAATCGTGTGTTCTTCTATAAAATCCCCAAGACTTCTGTGTGCTGGCAGCGACCTTCCTCAGATGTGGCTGCATTTCAGCTGTTACTACATTCAGTTTGTAAAATGCTCTAGGATGATAAAAATCACTCCAGAAACAGTTACTAAAACTGTTTCCAGGAAATCGATCCATGGAGATGGGGAAAGTCTGGTGTTTTTACAAGACCTTCAACCAAAGAAAGACCAAAGTTAAGGAGGGAAGTTTTGCTCCCCTGTCTTTTCAGCAATAAAAAGGAGCTGCGTCAGGGGTTTATTCTGCAGTGTACAAAACCATCACCAGTTGTTTCCTCAGAGGGGAGCCTCTTTTCTGCCTGAGATGGGCAGAAAACACCCCTCAAGTCACCTGGAGTTGAAGGCTTTCTGCCTTAGTCAAGCTCCGGATTTGTCTGTTTGCATTCTTGTTTTATCCTGTTGCTTTCCATGACTACTGACTGTCCAGAAGACGATCCCAGGCTAACTAAATCCGTGCTGCAGGAACAGAGATTTTATCCAGGAAAAGAGCACAAAGCACCGTGGGAGCACAGTCTGTCTTCCCATTCCCGTTCCAGCCTCGATGCTAGGAAGCAATGTGTTTGGAGTTGGATGAGCCACAGGAAACGCAAGCAAATCATCCACTTGTGTCCAAGTGACTTTTTCCAAGGATATGCCATGAAGTTTCAGGCTCAGCCACCCCTTCCCCACCCCTGGGTCAGAACTGAGTGAACGCAGCCACGGAGTCAAACTCCAACACACTCATCTTGTTTGGCAGCCCTGCGGTTCCGCTGTGAGCTCCAAGCTTTTCCCCTCCTCTCCCTCCTCTTGTTCAATTATCTTGCTTCATCTTTATTCCGTTTCCAGGAACACTTAGCAACAGGCTCTTGCAATCAGCCACCGGCAGGCAGGATCTGAGGAGGAGACTGCAGTTGTGATGACCTTTTGCTACACTCATGCAAATTTTAAAGAAAGTATGTGAACAATTTGCCTTTTAAGTATCCTCTGGTTACATTCTCCAGGAGTTAATTCTCCTTCTCTCCTTAGAGGCCTCAGAAACAGCAGATTTTCTGATTTTACACTAATGAGAACAAAACCTGTGGCTTAATTCCAGTTTACTTTGCGGGATTTTTTTTCTGTATCTCATGCTGTGAGCACAACTGGAAGGGGCAAAAATTAACCTGTGACATCTACCCTGGCCAAGACCTCAGGTCTGCTTGGACACCACATGATTCTGCCACCAAAAGCCAAGCATGGAGTTCAGGGACCATCCCAGCTGAGATGGACAAGATGATGTTGCTCCCCTTGGTGAGCAGCTTTTATGGATCAGCATCAGACTCTCATCCCAGGACAGCCCAAGGGTATGTCAGGAGCCAAGGAACACCGCCAAGGAAAACACAGCAGTTGTGATCTCAGTAATTAAAACTCATCAGCCAAGGTGGCAGATAGAGCTGGGGCAGTTAGTTAAGGATTCTCATTCCCATGGGAGTCCTGTGGCAACACAAGGAGCGCTCCTGCCAAATCCAAGGACTCTGGCAAGTGACATCGTTCTCTCTCAGGGTCTCTTCGCCTCCAAAACAACACACTGACCACCACAAGGCTCTAGGAGGGCAGCACTGACACCCAATAGATGGAAACGGGTAAATAACGAGCCTGGGTTTGACAAACCCCAGCAGCAAAGTCACAGTGGCCGTTTTTGCAGCCACCTCGGCATCTGAAACACCGACCAGGCAGAGGCCTCGCATCTTCATCAGATTTAAATCAAACCCACAAAGCTCCCCAGCATTTTCCCCGTCACTCAGTAATTTTTCCACACATACACAAGTTTGGAGACACCCAAAAGCACACACCAGGACAGCCTGTGCAGCTTGCAGGGCAAAGGGGCATTACTGCATTTAAGCATTTTCTCCTTGAAAGTAATGCTCTGTGTTCAGAATAAAAAATCCTGTATTTCTTGCAGTGACTAGAAGCTGGAAGGAGGGAATGAGTGAATACCCAGGTACCAAGGCAGGCAGCTCGCTTCTTTTTTCTGAGTGGTGTTCATAAACAGGGAAAGAATTTCCAGTGCCCTGCTCTGGGAAACAAACAAAACAAAAAAACCTCACAGGTCTTTGATACTTCAGATGATCTTAAAAAGTATAATCTACCTTTTTTCTTTCCTTTTAAAAATGAAAAGTCTAAATAAGAATGTCATTGATCTGATTGCTGAGAACAGCATCTGGAACATCAATCTCTCCCTGAGACTGCAGAAGCTGCAGGAGAGCTCAAAGCAGCCAAGGCTGCCCTTGAACCAGATGCCTCCTGCTCTTACAGAAACGCCTGTGGATCTGTGTGAAAATGATTAAACAAAATTGCTCCCTCTTTTTTCAACTTCGGAACTCAAATCTGTTTTCTCTTAAGAGGGCAGATGCTCATTACATACCCCACAGCACATCAAAGGGCAGGAAAGGCAGGGAAGCAAGCAGCCACTGCCCAGCGTCCTGCCCGACCTGCTGGCACCCACCACCTCCCCTTCCCAAAAGCCCTTTGGCTTGGGGTACAGAGCACAGAGAGTAAAATCGCCTCCTCAAGCTTCAGTCCCTCCTTAGGGACAGCATGAAAGATGCCAACCAGGAGCTGTTCCAGCAGCAGCAGCAAACAGCAGAGATGTGTTTCTGTAGGGAATTCTCTTGGGGCTTCAGAACTCAACTCCAGCTACCGCAGCACCCCGGGGAGCCTTATTCACCGGGTGCAAAGCTGAGCATTTCTCCAACATTCCTTCCCCATCAGTGCTTGAGCATTCAGAGCAGAACCCAAGGGACCAACAATCCAGTCCCAGAGTGGCAAACCCCCACCCAGACCCAACCAGCATCGTCTTCAAACGCTCATTAACAGAACGAGAACACCAAGAGAGCATTGCGCAAGGTGCCGCTCTCACCACCCACACGAGGCTGCCACTGATCAGAGGGGCAGGAGAGGCAGGACTTGCCAAGGCAGGGCTGCTCCAGGGCAGGGACAGGAGCTGTTGCGGGGCTGAGCAGGGCCAGCCCCATTCCTGCTCTGCCCCAGCACAGCAGCTTCACATTTCCCATGTAAAGTGAGCCCTAAATAGCCCATGCCTGGCCTTGCTAAACAGCAACAGCTTCTGCCCTACCTCTAACAGGGCTTCTTTCCTCATGAGCAGGGCAAAATATTGGGGCTCCAACACACACATTTCCTCTATCCAAGGGTCTCGCATTCTCAACCCCACAGGTACTTTTGGTGATGAAATGACTCCATTATAAAAACAGAATTCACTAAATATCTAAAGCATAACAATGCCACGGTACAGCCCCCACCACAAGCACAGTGCCTTTGCTCCCACAGATGCCAGCCCAAAAATCCCACTTCCCAACGGTACACCTCTCCTGCACGCTCCAAAATTGGGATGAATATTAGTCAAAGTTTCCTGGGAACGTCTCCCTGCAGGATTGAATCTGGGATGCTTAAGAGATATATTCCTGTTCCATGAAACCTCGCACAAAGAATTGCAAACAGACCTTGAAATCCCGAAAGCTGAACCCAAACACCACACTGCCTCTTATCCAAAGCCTCCTTCATCCTTTCTTTATTCAAACTCTACAGGATGATGCTCAGATCTAAAACTCTTGGTTTTCCAGAACTGCACCAGCAGCTCAGGCAGGCTGAGCAGGACATGACCTTAGAGGCACCAAACCCCGCATATTTAACGCCACACCTGATGCAAACCCCTGTCCTCAGAGGTGAAAGGCAAGTGACCGATGAGAGGCCTCGTCCCCAGAGCCCTTCTCATTTATTCTAGTTCAAAGAGCTCAAAAAAACTCAAGGCAATCACTCACCAGCTTGGATATTTAAGGAGGAGCGTGGGGAAGGGAGCCTGGGAAGCAGGAAGCATGAAGTCAGCTTCATCCAAGATGCAAGAGAGGGGGGTCACAGCCAGGCTCTTACTTAACAGTTTCTTCCAGGCAACCCACTGCCTCATCCATCTTAATCTCCGACCGCCAAGAGATGAAAACAATTTATCCTCATTCTCTGCTCTTACTGAGAGGTTACAAGAAATAAAACTAAACCAAAGATCAATGTTATAACTCCTTCTCAGACAATCTCTGCCTGACCTGGGCTTTCTCAGCATCCTTTTATCTGGCAGAGTGTTTTGGCTAAAGCTTTGCAAAGGGAAGCCATGTGAGCAAGTTAAAAACATGGTACTTTCATGTTTATACAGCCAGCTAAGCAGCACACTACAAAGCCTTTCATTCCAAGTCTCTGCTGACAAGCTACCATCGATAAATTACGGGAATCATCCAGGAATTATGATGCACAGAAGGAAAAAAGCCCATTTCCCTAGGTAGGAAATAAGGGCTCAGAAACCCAGAACTGAAGGAAAACTCTACAAAAATCATCCTGAGATTAAGAGGCAACTTGTTTGTACTGAAAGGGGACAGAGAAAACAGCTGAAGACGCAGACAGAGTCCCTCCCCACAATTTCCAAGAACCAAGAATATCCACCTTCAGTGTCATAACAAACCCCAGGGTAAACAAAAAGGCAAGGCCACGAGTATTATCCAATGAGACAGGCACATAAAGGAGAAGGAAAGCTCTGGCCATCCAACTGCTCCTAATTTTTGCAGCTTCTCAGTGAGTACATACAAAAAACGGGCCACATTAAGCCCTGCACGAAGCAGATGAGGGAGGTGAGCTGTGCTCCCTTCTCCAAGAATAAACCTGCTGCTCTTAATAAAAAGCAAAAGAGTTTTGCAAAAGAAACCAGCATTTCACTGCCTTTGTACTGCTCTCCCCCCCCACAGAGCAGGCAAGGAGCACACTGTGGCCCCCTTGCAGACACACGCCCCAGGGGCTGCTTGGGGCTGGGTAGCTGGGATAAACACCCAAACCCAGGAAATTCCCAAGCCTGGAGAAACCAAACCGGAGCCAGCCGGTTTGTAAAGCTGCACCCCTACAGAAAAACTTTGTTTGACTTCAGTTTACGAAGCTCATGGCATTCACTCTGCACATTATAAACTACACACGTGGTTTGTAAGGCGGTGGGCAAAGGAAAGATTGTCTGAGGGTCCAGGTGCCCATTCCTCGGTGGTGCTGCTTGCCAGGAAGCAGCCAAGGGAAGAGGTCCACCTGCACAGACCCTTCTACAGCACCACAGAACTCAAACACAGCTGTACTAGGATTTTTATGCTTTGAGCAGCTTCTCTCTCCACTGGGCAGAGCTGGAGCCCAAGAGGTTAAACTCTGTGCACACAAGATGTGGCGCTTTGGATTACTGACGACTTCAAAAGGAGGAGAAAAGCCCCTCTCCTGTAAGTTCTCGCTGCTCAGTTTGTTGAAGGGTGTCAGGACAGTCTGAGCCAAGAGCTTTGCTGAATACTTCCAGACTCCATCTGGCAGGCTGGCACCCAGCCCGCTCCTCCTTTCCCATTCCAACAGGGACACCCGGATACGCAGGACCCGCGTTTATTATGACGTGCCGAAGCAGGGGGGAAAGGCTTAGCAGCTCCTACAGAAAGACATTTCTACAGACTGTACAAAATAATTAACGCTTTCCAAATCTGCTCTTGCTCAGGAGAGGAGAGATTTGAAGATCCAAACCCAGCCCATTTGTAAGAAAAAAAAAATAAATAACACAAGTCCCAGATTCTGTCCTGAATCCCAGGGAATCAGCAGGTGGCAGATCATTAAAGCCTGAACAACACTATTTCAGATCTGCAAGCTGAGATATCCCCCTTCATTCGCCCTGCAGATCTACAGGAGGGCCACAGGGAAGATTTAGCATGTGCAGCTTTGGGTTGTTGTGGTTACCTTTTAGCCCATTAAAAAGAATATTACAATGTATTCCCCAAGGGAGTCCATAAATAGCAAAGGATTCTGCTCTAATCCCCTACCTACTCCTTTCTGGATAATATGGCATTTGGACAAGCACTGCCAAAACACAGATTTATGGCAAAGCTGAGAGTCTACATGGCCAACACATGCTCTAAAAACTCTGGATTCCAAGGAATAAATAAAAGCCTCTTCTAGGATGTAGATGGCTCTTCAGTTACGGAAGCTACAGTCAGATACAAACCAGTTTTCAGGATTTCTGCCTCCCTCTCCCATCCCAGGTGAAAGACAAGTTTATACTGACCTTCCTCAACACTAAAATCAACTATTTTCACTGGGTGTTCCCGCTGGTACCACCACTGCACCGTCCTCTGCTCACTTTCCATTTTTTACTAATACTTTATAATATCTATCAGCTATTACCTACCAGAGCAGCTTCAAACTCCTTTGCTGAAAGGGACCAACATCAAAGGGAAAAGAACTATGAAAACTGCAGAGTAAAGGGAAGAGGACTATAAAAAGTAAAGCTGATGAGCACTACAGGCGTCACTGCTGCACTGGAGCTGCGTGTTCTTAAAAGCTCATCAGAGAATGGTGTTTAAAAAAATAAAATAAAAAAAAATAAATAAAAACCAAACCCAAACAACAGCAACTTCACAGACAAGGTAGTGCTGCTGAAACTAGATTTTGTAATGGAAATGATGAAAAGCACCTGAACAACAGAGTCACTGTAACACACGTGTGGCTGTGAGGGGCTGACCACAGCCCGCCATCTGCCCCAGGAAAGCTGTATTTTCCTGGGAAAACAGCCCTCCCTGGATCCCAGGCGCTCCTGGGCAAGACAGGGCAGTTTGGAGAGGCTGCACTCGGTGTTTTGTCAAAGGGAGGGATGCCAGCATCCATGGTCATGCCTTGGCACAGCAGTGTGTGGAGATGTTCCCCTTCCTGCCAAAACCTGTGCCGGCAGGTCTGCAAGGGAGAGCAGCAGCAGAGGAAGCTCAGTGAGGCTGCACTACAAAAGACATCCTGAAAAGGAAATACAGGGAAGGTCAGGATCAAAAGGATGCTGCTTCATCCTGAAAAATTATCACCTTCTTTGGGAGCCACATCTTAAAACCAGGTACAAGAGCGAGGCAGCGGAGGCAAAAAATTCAGCACAAGTGCAAGCAAATTCATTTTGCCCATCCGAAAAGTCAACCCTGTGAAGACACATCCATTCCCAGAGGCACCAGGCAGGATTGTTTCCTACTCCACATTCCCCAGGTGTAATTTTAAATTACTCACTGCTGGGGCTGTCACACACCACCCTGGGGAGCCTGCACGACGGCCCCACGCAAAGGCACGGATCCTGCCTGCTGCAGTGGGTAGAACAAGGCACAGCAGCAGGGTCAGGGAGGTGCATTCTAGGGTACAAAAAGAATACAGTCATTTTTGACAAAGGGGAAGTGCTGCATCCTTGCCGAATCACTGTGGTTGCCTACACACCCTCTGGATACTGGCTACTTGCAGGCAAAACATAAAAGCAAGGATATTTGTTTAAAACCCACAGGCAGACACTGTGATTCCATTGAAAAAAAAAATACAACTGGCATTCATTCTAAAAACTTCCCACCATTGGGACTGGGATTCAAAACCAGCACTGGGCAGTGAGGCCAAAACACACTGAGAGCAGACGCCTGCAAAAGATTCCAAGGGAAATTAGTTATGTGGGTTATAACAAAAATAAAATTAAATCCAATGTTTATGAAGGCAAAAAAAGGCAGCTTCCCTAGGAGACAGTGCTGGGAACATCCTTTGCAGATAATTCAAGACCTGTCTGAGGCTTCCTCGGATCCCTGTGCCAGCTGGTGTGTGCAGTGAGGGGAAAGGCAAAGGCTGAGCAGGCAGCAACTGCCTCCTCCCATCCTCAGGGATGACAGGGAAGGGGCTGCCCTGCCCTCATTCCCAAGCCAAAGCCACGCCAGCTCCCAGGCTGGACACTGGCCCTCCTGAGGTAGTGGAAAGGGAACTCTCCATCCATCCTCTTCCATCAGCCTCAGGGAGCCACAGGCAGGGTAAGATGAGCTCCTGGGCTTTCACTGCTCTGCTTCCCCCATCTCATCTCTCTCCAGGAAAGGACACAGCGAGCTAAAGCTGCCCAGCTTTAAAGCAGCAACTGGATTTACAGAAAGCCCTGACTTCCCTTCTTGTGTGCTAAAGTCAGCCTAATTCTATAAACTTCTTTTTTTTTTTTTCCCCCTAAGTAATTTTTCTGTAGCTGACTCACACACAGCTTCTGCCAGGAATTTTTATAATTACTGAATTAGAGCAAGGTTTTGCCTGTGCACGCCTGACAACATCTGCTGATTGAAGCGAGCTGTGTTCAAACCCTTGCACAGCCCTGGAGGGCCCAATGCCACAGCTGAAGGGGCTCTTCTTGCTCCTCCTGCAGAGAACCTTGCAGCTCCTAATCCACGCTTTTGAGAGGAAGGAGATAAGCTGGAACAAAGTCCAAAGGGTACTGAAGCAGGGAGAGGAACTCTACCTGCCCCTTGACTGTCCAACCCTCTTGCTGGAGCATCCCTGTGGCAGCATCCACAGCTATGTGCCTCTCCATCAGCTGCATAGCTGCAAAGCCATCGTGCGTCACATCTTCCTTAGAGACAGACAACGGTATAGAGTTCCACAAAACCACAGAAAAAAATAACTCCCTCAAACCTCTGTCTTCCTATGGACACAGGACTTTTGCAAGTGAGGCTCCAACACACAACACTGGTCCAACGTAAAGATCAAATGCAACCCCCGTTCAGATAAGCCAAAAGCAGACATCTGGCATTAGCAGCCTAAACTAGACACTTCCTGGACGATCCCAAAAACCTTCCACTTTATGCTACAGGTCAGAAATGCAAAGGAATTATCATCTTCAGGACCGAGCTCTTCAGTCTCCTCCCTATTAGTGTTTGCTACACAGTGATGCCTGTACCCTCTGCACATGACTCCTTGCTCACCCAGTGCTGTAATTCATACCATACTGCATCCAAAGGGCTACATTAAGAAAACAGTACTGTTGCCAAGCCCTGAAGAGCTGGGATGTGCTGGAAATATGTTGTCTCTGTAGCTTTAATCTGGCCCATTTGTAGAGGGTCTTTACAGCATGGCCACATACCACGTGTGCACACAGTCCTGACGCAGTTCGTACCGAGAATAGATGCTCAACAAGCGAGGAATTATTCAGTTTTGGGTTTCGTCTGGTTGTTCATGCACAGCACTCAGCTCTCTTCACTTCACACTTTTTGTGTGCTGCTCCAAGGCGTCTTGCCACTGCAGACTGGGACACTTCTCCAACGAGCCTGAATTTATTTTCATAAAATCCTAGAGAGCTACGTTCACAACACCTCCGGTTTATAGCCGAAGAAAAGAGTTACAGAGAAGCTCTGGGCATTCAGTTCCAGAATCAGCCTACAGCTCCCTTTTAAAAAAATAAATAGCACCGAGCGGCATTTTAAATGTTTGACGTACAGCTTCCCATGAGATCATCTGCAGCAGGAGCACTCGGCACTTCTGCAACTCAACCCTCACCCCGGGGACCCGGGAAATCAAGTCCCTCGCTGTGCATGAAAAGCAATTTACCCAGCTCCATACACGAGCCCCGCGGCAGAGGCAGAGCTGGAATTCCCGTCTCCTTAACCAGCACTTTCCCCTTGCTAATTTTCCACGACTTGCCTCACTCCTTTGCCTCCAAGTCCTGCGCCGTGCAGGGCTGAGGTCCTACACGTGGAGCCTCATCCTTCACTGAGCCACCTTGGCTGCTCTGGGTGAGCAGCAAGGGCAGGGGTGCCATGGAAAAAACCATATGTGATCCCGTAATTAGAAACGGCACCGTAATGTATACAGGGGGATGAATTAAGGTTGCAGAGGAATACTGTAAATTGGATGCACATTTCTTGTTCCATTTTACTGCCTTTTTTTCTTTTTTTTGCCCTCTCCCTTATTGGGCTTTGGCTGCGCTTCAGATTAAGCTCCTAATAAGGGCTGGAGTTGGACGACATTTTTCAGCCCATCAGATTGCAGCCTTCCAAGCCATTGAAATGAGATTCAAGCTGAACTTGAATTTTCAATAGTTTGGCCTAAAGGCAAGGGTGTTAACAACAGACCTGCCAACACCTTCTCTATGCGAAATGTCTGAAAACATGTCTACACATCAAATACTGCTCAGGCTCTGGTAGACAAAAGCCACAAAGCTAACATTTCAAATCCACCACTGAGTTGCTCGGCCAGTTCTCCTGGCAGTGAAGCTCATACATTTTCTCTGAAAATCCAGTGAACCTCTACATTCTCTCTAGGAAAAGGGGTTTTCCCCCACCAACCTGAAAACCCGTTGTAGTTTCATTGTGACAAGGCAAGGCAGGGGATAAGGAGAGGTCAGGTAAATCAGGTGGACCTACAGGAAGCAGAGACACACCAGTTCACCCAACACAGTCTACTTGATACATCAACAAGATTCAAGATACCCCACTGACATGCACAGGCTTTAACCAAGACCTCTGCCAGTATCCTGAACAGACTTTTGTCTGGTTTTTTTTAAACATTTAAGTATATTTTCTTGAGGATGCTTCAGCTTCTGTGCCACCAATTTCCAATTCACATTTCTAGCATGGTGGGTCTGAAGGACATCCATGGCTGTCTACTCTTGCCAGTGCTGGAGGCAACAGGGCAGTGAAGGGAAGGCACTCCTCTCCCTTTGATGAGAAACGATAAGAGAAAAGGAATGATGGTTTCTTGAACCACATCCAAGGGAAAGTAACCCTGCTGGAGTGCCTGGCAGGGCATCAACAGAAATGGAAATTTCAGCCTTCAATGAAATAAAACTCGAGAAGGGGGTGGGAATATCGTGTAGGAGCTGAGGTGCTACTAATCCCACGGATTGTTTTACAAACTGTCGCTTCTCTCCAATGAAATCACATCTTCTGCAGAAAAATCATCTGATTTCAACCTCTTTTGGTGAGTGGAGTGTAAACAGAATGAAGAAGAGCTCATAACTGAGCAGAAAATGGGCTTGGATGGGCTGCAATGGGCAGGAGAGCAGAGGGACAGCAGGCAGACCACGGGGATTTTGCTCTTTTCTTTGGATGGTCACTGTGGGATCTTTGAACCCCACCAAGCAAACAAGGCTCTTCCAAGACAACAGACAAGCGCTGGCCGAGCCGGTGAGGGGAAGGAGAGCACACGAGGGAGAAGAGCATGGCAACTCCTGCAAAAAGGTCTGGACTTGATTAAATTTATTTTCTTTAGTAACACTTAGCTAAGCAAGGGGGGAAGAACCCTGCAGGGTTCTTCAGCAGCGCTTATCAGGGAAGCTGGAATGAGACTGTTCATTCAGCCGATGAGCCGAGCAGGCTCCGCGCAGCAGCAGGGGCTGCTCACACCAATATCCATTTCTCTGTCGGAGCTGCTTTCACCAGCAGAAACAAGAAACACTGAAAATGTGTGAGTAAAGTGGCACTTTGAAATCAGAAGGTGTCTGGCAGCTCTGTGTCAGTGCGATGTACCCTCCAGGGGAATTACACACCAGTTCACGTAGCTCAAAGCTCTGAACAAAGCAAATGCTTGAGTAATGGTGGAGAAAAAAAAAATGAAGTGGCAAGAAAAGTGTTTGCCCAAGCTCATGTGAGGCGGGAGTTTTTCCTCTTCTACCTCTGTGGCACAGTGTGCAATCTGCTCAGCTACAGAAAAAGTTTAATTTCTTTTTACAAAGCTCGTGTTCTGGCCATGAGCCCACAGCACCAACACCCCACACATCACTGGTGGGCTCTGTCAGGTCTTCAACTACTGCAAGGCTGATTATAATTATTTAACAAGTGGAGGAAAATGCTGGCACAGTTTGTTTGCCCCTCAACTGTATGTCAGCAGAGGGTCGGAGCAAACATCCACACGGGTGATGATTCCCACCCACACACCGATGCCTCCTCAGGGCCAGCGTGGCTTTTGCACAAGGCTGGTTTATCCTCAGGGCCAGCAAATGCCGTGTGAGAAGCTCACATAGATCAGCAAAGGCAAAACACAATCTGTAACTGCGCTTAATTGCTGGGGTAATTAAAAAGTAAAACACCAAACTAAATACCACAAGTCTGAGAATCTGCAAAGCACCACTTTCCTTCCTGGGAGCCGCCTCTCACAAATGACTTTCCCCACCAAGTACCACCTCCACCAGCCCAGACAGACCTTTGAGCAGAAGACCAAAAAATGTCAGGAATTTTTCTACTCAATAGATTTTCTCTTCAGTGTGGCAGGATGAAAAGACCTTTCTCTTGAGCAATTGAGTGTTCCCCACAACAGAACATGCGAGCTGGCATGTTCTGAGCATTTGGTATTTCAATCCCAATTAAGCAAAATAGTAATTGCTGCACCTAAGGGTTTCTCAGCTCCCTAAGAGGAAACACTTTATACATACACAGATTTTCCTAGCTTCACCACTGCATACTTAAGGCATAGATCGAGGGATGAATCACAACTTCAAATTCCTCACTACTAAGCCTGGCAATCAACACTGCCCCTTTCCAGCAAAGGAACCCTAAAAATCTTCACCTGTGATGTCATCTGCTAACAGATTTATGTTCCTTGGGGTGCTCCTGTCCAGTGACTCCTTCACTGAGGAGGCAGCTGGGTAACAGGATTTGTTCTGGATAATCCCTGCTCCAGCTCTTGGGAGCCGAGGGGAGGAAACAGATGAAGATACTCCGGGCCAGAGATGGCATTTCTATAGAACTTATTCTCCCCCAGCCACGTGCCAGGTATAAATCCCATCTCCAGTCTCAAGCCCCAAGAAGGCAGCATCATGGAGACAGAAAGGAGGGCCAGAAACTCTGCATTTCCCCTTCCAGATCCCAAACCTGTGAGTCCAGAAGGCAGGAGGCATCAAGCCTGGCCTGTCACTGTGTGTGAGGGACCCACCCTGTCCCCATGGTGTGAGGGGGACATCTCCCTAGGTAACCAGCTGTAGGGTAAGGACTATCTCTTTCTCATGCTGTTGTCTGAACAGGGCCCAGCACAACAGACCCTGAACTGCCGGCAGGGCTGCAAGCTCTGCCTGGGGTTATTATTTTAATAATTAGAGGCATGGCCACAGACAGAGGTGGTATTTGGTGGCCTCTTAACCTAGAGACTTAGTGGGGTTTATGCAGATGACTCCACTTTTTCAGCTGTGAAGCCTGCAGCAAGTCCCCATGGAGACAAACACCAAAACCAGGACACTGGATGTGGCTCAGTGCAAGGCCACTGCTCAGTCAGTCCTAGCCAAAAAACAACATAAAACATGCAGGGCTCAGAGTGTGTTTAGTTTTTAAAATTAAGTAAAACCTGGAGCCTTCCTGCAAGTCAAATCTGGGCTGTCTGGAGCAAAGCGACTTTCCAGGTGAGGCACCACTCCCTGCTCCAGCCTGGTCCTCATGGCTCTTTCCATCCATCCATCCATCCATCCATCCTCCTGCTTCTCCCACACTCACCATCCCACTGCAAGACAGGTCTTCCCAGCCTAGGAGGCTCTTCCCAACCTACCACATCCCCATCTTTCCACCTCAAGAGCCACACAGCCTGCAGGGACACACCTGCAGGGAAAGGCAGGGACAGCCACCTACCCTTCTACTTCACAACGTGGCAATTAACTGGTTTGGAAACTGCCTTTCTAGGCAAAAACCTGTCCTGGAAGCAACCAGGGTGGCAAACATCTACTTTGTGCACCACCTTAGAGATAGACACCTTTTGCCAATCGAGGCCCTGGATGCTCCTGTCATGCACAATAATTAAAGCATCAGTTGGGAGACACAGCGAATTAATGCAGACAGAGGTGGATAAGGAAATGAAATGGTTCCACTTCAATCCCCACAGCTGTACAAAACCTAAACCAGGTCAGACCCAGTGAGGGGAAAAGCCAAAGACTTACAAGGATGCAAGAAATCTCATTTAACAATCACCTTTCCCAGAGAGAAAAGCAGAAAAACAAAGACAGAGCACCCAAGTGTGCACCAAGCCAGGATCAGGCTGGCACAGGGACAGAAAGGCGTGGAGGGCATCGTTGTGCCACAGGCAGGAGCACACACAGGACAATCCCTTCTTGACCTTCAAGAAAGCACTGCAATAGAGGTGGTCTACAGGTCTCTGAAGACAAGAGGGAGGCAAAATCACTGGTGCAGCAGCCCAGAGCATTTTCCATTCCTTTAAGAAAGAAAGGAGTCAAAGCTGTGCCATACGTTAGCACTTAAGCAGTGCCTACCCTCAGTTTCCCACCATCTGTACTACTCTCTGAAACTCCCCTTCTCATTTAATTTATTGCTGTGTGTCTCCGCCAAAATCAAAGACCTAAATATCAGCAATCTTGGTGGGAGGCATCCAGCTGCTCCGACTCCTTGTAGGAACAAACCCTATTTGTGCAAACTTGCATTGAGAAATCCGGGCAGAAAATCTTCCTAGGAACAACTTCCCATGCTTTCGGATTAGCAGATCAAGCTGCAGGCATTTCCCCTTCTGTATCTGTGAAATCCAGCGCTTTAGGACACAAAACCGGGTCTTTTCTAACCCTGGAACGAACCGATTTTGGAAGCACAAGGCACGACGGCGGCAGCAGCAGGGGGGCAACAGCCAAGGCTGATCAGTGGTGGGCAGGGAAGCAGAGCACGGCCTGGGGGTCGTGTTCATGTGCTGTGTGGGGCTGGTGAGATGGGGCTTTTCTGGGGAAACTGGGGTGCTGGGACCTGGAAATCATGGCAGTGGCGGCAGCAAAGCCCAGCTCTGGTCACTCATCCAGTTCCCAGACCTCTCTCACCGCTGTTTCCCTGCCCATGGGATGAAGACAGCAGGAATTCCCTAATGAATGCAGCTATTTGCAAGTCTCTGAGCACAAGAGATTACAGGGAAGAGCTCATTAAAAGCAGTTTGGAATGTCACAGCACAGGGACCTCTGTCCTGTAGCCACAAACCTCAATTAAAAAGGGAGCATCCTAAAAAATCAGTTTGTAGAGTCATCAGCCTCTGAGAAGCAAATAAGCATTGCTCCCTGCCCTCTTAAAGCCGCAGATATCAGCTGATAAAAGAGGAGCAATCCTGCAAGCCAAACACCCAGGCAGTACTTGCACGGCAGGATTTGTAGCCTGGTGCCCTTTGATTTGCTCTGAGAGCGACAGAACAGTAGTCAAAAAAACATGAAGGGGAAGAATATTTCTAATGCCCTGGTGACCTGTCTGACACTGAAATCCCACCAGACCCAAGACTGTGCACAAAGACCATAGCACTGCTGCTGCTCAGACCCTGAGCTGCGCTTGGAGGGGCAAACAAGAGGGATGGGGGTCCCTCGGTGGGACTGGGGGCACCACTGACCTCAGTGACTCTTGGACTCACTTGGTTCTCAGGGGCTGAAACAGTCCTACAAAGGAGGTTTCATCTGCTTCACAGATCTGACAGCAGATCTGGAAATTGTCATCTCCTTCCCACGCCATCACACAGCTTGGCTCATTTGAAACCTATTTTACCCTGGCTCAGTTCAACTTGTCTTATTCCTGCACACAACAGCAGCAGCCAAGCAAAGAGCGGACAAACCAGGACCCATTTCACAACCAGGACCCCCAGCGAGCCCCAGGCAAGTGGATACTGAACTGCAACCACAACAGCACAGGCCACAACCAAAACTCTCCACTCACCCCTCCTGCCCAGCATGCAACCTTTTAACTAGCAGTGAGAAGGAGGGGATGGAGCCGAGATCCCTGACCACACTGGTAAGATTACTGTGTTTCTCCTTTTTTTGGGGAGAGGCAGAATAATCCTTTTGAACTATGGAAGTGGGGGAGAACTGACATCTGTTCAGATTCAACAGCTTGGGTCTCACTGCTGCAGCTCCAGCTCTCTCCCGGCGGGTGGGAAAGGTCTCTAGCTTTTATTCAAAGGCACTGCCCTCACGCAGGGCCTTTCAGCAGAGGATGGCAGAGCACCTCACAGACATTTAATTAAAACTTACAGCCCGCCCCGGTGAGGAAGGGATTATGAACAGGCCCCCAGCTCAGGCAGCAGCTCACCAGCACAAGCACCTCTTTCTCTGGCATGGCCAAGGTGTCCGGCTCAGCTGCAGGAGCGCAGCAGTCCCAGCTCCTCTGAGCTACTAAACACGCATCAAACAGCCCAGAGCCTTTGAAGAGCCATCAGAGCAGAGCAGAGAGACTGGGAGCACACTCCAATGGGATGGGTAGGGGCTCCTCTCCACCCACTGAGCCACGGCGAGGAGATGGGTTCAGCTTGTGCCAGAGACACACACCCCGTGGTTTGTTACCTCTCTGCAATTTAAATACTACACGTTTCCAAACCATGGAATTACTGGGGGCCAATTCATCCACCTAACAGCTCTGGGAGCTTCATAAAATGGAAAACCACCTTTTTTTTTTTTCTTCTCTTTCTTTCCTTTTTTTTTTTTAATCCCCCTGCTTACCTATGAGGTGAGACTTTTGCTGGCTGAATCACATCTATTTTAAACAAAAGTAAGTTCAGACATCTGCCTTTGCACAGTGTCAGCTGCGAGAAATGAGCTAACATCCAGATGCAGTGGCATGTCAGGATTAGCCCAGGCTGGGGCAGGAATGCTTCCATGTATGGAAAAATATTGGAGCAGTGAAACCATAAGCTTGGAGCTGAGTGAAGTGAGAGGCCCTGTCAATGAAGTTGCAGGCTCAGGTTTAGAGGATTTAGCGGCTCAGATCCGCCATAAGATCCTCAGCACGAGGATTTATTTTACAATAAATTTCACACTTTTTCCAAAAGGGACTCCCACAGCAACGCTGTGAGACCTGAGGGTGAGATCCTACACCCTCCTGTTTGCTCTGGAAGCAGGATTCGGACCGCTGGGTACCATTAACGCTCCCCGCGCCGGGCACGGGTTGGGGTGTTGATGGAGAGGTTCTGGCAAGTGCAAGGCTGCTGCTCGCCCATCCCTCAGCTGCTGCCTCCTGCACAGCAGGATTTATCAAAGCCAACTCGGAGCTGGCACAAGGGATGAAGCAGTGGCAGTTCAAAAGCAAATGCTGAGCTGGATCGGCTTGGTCGGGGGATCAGTGAGGGCTTCTGCCAACGTCACAGCAAGGGCAGCGACTGCCAAGGCACAAGGAGACAGACACTGAAGTATTCTCTTCAATTGGCCCGGCACAAATCAAGGGGGCTCATTTGTCAGCATCCTGAGTTAACACTAATGAAGTAATGGCTATGACTTCATCTCTCCAGTGGGAATCTCTTGGGAACAAGGGAGAACTAAAATTTCTCTCTCCTGCTCTCACGCAGTTGCAATTTGTTTCAGTTGCCTTCTACTCTCTTCTGCAAACATTACTTAATTCTCACCCAGATTTTTAAATCCTTGCCCTGAAACATAAAACAATGTTCCCTTCTCAGCTGTCGAAGCCAAGACTCTCCGAGCTCCCTCCCAGTGGGATCTGACCCCTTGTGCCAGCTGCCACCCACTCCCTGGGGTCCAACCCCGCCGAGCTCCCGCTCGCAGCTGAGGATGCCACCAGCTATTTTTCATGCCTCAGACATGGAATAAAAATCTGGTAACTCTTGGAAAATTAATTTTAAATGGGACCTTTGCATCTTTTCTCCATTAAAATATTTTAAAGTCAGGTTAGCCACAATTGTGATGGCACCTATCACTCGGAGTGCATCCTTTATGAACCAGTGGTGTTTGGGCTCTGCCCATCTCCCCATGCAGGCAGGGACCCTGCACACCCCCACTACCCCATGCCTTGTCAGGGGATCCCACTGCTCTGTTTTGAGGCCAGAGGGGCTTGCTGAGCTCCAAACAGGGGCTTGATCAGATTGCAAACACTCAGCTAACACCCTGACGCAACCGAGCAGTCAGTCACTCACACTAAATAAAGACCACAAATTCTTTACATATTAATTGTTGGTTGCAATTGTTCACGGTGCTGAAAGACAGACATGAGAGCATGCAGAAATTCCTGCATCTTTTTAGTTCCACCCTTCCATTAATTGGCGTGTGCTCCACGCCAAATCAATAAGACACCACATTTTCTTTGGAAAACTGGGATGATGAAAATGCGATCAGCTATCAGACAAGGCGCTCATGTTGTAATCTGAAACACTCGCATAATTCACTTTCCCACGAGAGAATTTAACATGTCTATTTGCTTACTTGTCAACTCATCCCACTCCCAGTTTCTCCACTGACCCCGTCTTTAATTTACAACGTAGAGATTTAACTCTAATTGTGTTTTTTTCCCTGCAGAGCATCAGCAGAGAAGCAGCGGTTCCAGCCAGCACAGAGGAAGCTGCTCTGCAAGGCAGTGCCAGGGAAAGCCCTCTCCCCGAAACACCCCTAGATCCCCCATCAGGGCTCCTACCCCAAGAACAGAGGGGAATTAATGTGCCCAAAGCCCAAGCTGTAAGGACTCCGAGCACCCTCCCCGGGCTGACAGTGCTCCCTCCTTTCCTAATCGTTATTATCTGGAGATGGCACGAGCACAAAGTGATCTGTCGAGAAAAACATTTCAAACCTATCGAGCATTACGCTGTGATGTGCCATGGAACCAGTTTAGAGAATGCACGCAGCTATAAAGTCCTGATTATTCAGTATTCAACCCAGCCTGAAAGCTCAGGAGTCAGCTTGTTATTTGCTGAAAGCGGGGGGCCTGAAATTACCCGTGAATAGTTCAAAGCTGCAGTTAATTCAACATCTCGACTTTCAAAAGCACAAAAATCACAGATTCCTGGAGCGTGTAAGCTTTTTAAAAATTACAAACTACTAACTGTCAAATCAAAGCAGCATATAGAAATCCACATGGCTGATAAGACAAATAGTTGCATTTTAAAGAGTAATTAAATATCACTTTGGAATATTTTGCTTGGAACTTGTTTCCCTGATAAAAAATGGGGAGGGGAAGGAGGAGGAAGCAATCCACACACACCAATGAGCTTCTCATCAAGCAAATGCTCAGGCAAACGCTGCTCAAACTTGTTTTCTTGAATTTAGAGTTCAGCCTGCTGTATCACAGCCTCCCATACCCTCTTAAGTTTCCCTGTTTCCCTACATTTCACATCAAACTCTAGCAATAAGGAGGAGACAATCACTATGTTGAACCTGGATTGCTGGGGAGGAAGGCTGGGGCAAGAATCCCCCTGGTCTGGTCACCAAAAAGTGCAATATTTCCTGACTTGGCTTAGATTAAAACCATACCCCAACCTCCATGCTGGGAGCATGGCTGAAAAAAACAGGAATGCAAAACAGAGAGCTCTACCCAGATGCAATTCAGGAGAAGTGAAACCTTACCCCAGCCACACGAGCTAATCCCACCAAGCACCGCTTTGAAACATTAAAAGTTTGTCCATGAGAAAGGATCAAAACGTTCCAAACCATCTTGGACTCGCCCAAAACCTGAATCTGCTAGCAATGAACTCACCACGGATTTCACACAAGCTCTCTTAGCACTGAGAAATACCTACAGGCAATGGTACAAAAGGATTGTCTGGAGTACTAAACAAGGAGACAGCTACTGCATTCCAAACTAAAACCACTTGAAGAAGCCACCATGTAAAGGCAACATGAACCTGATGTCAGTTTTTGGAATAGGATGTGTAGAGCCCAGTCCAACCCTCAACCGTGTGTGATCAGCAAGAGCTCCCACTGCTTCTCCCCACCCTGGAGCTGGGAGAATTGGACAATGGAAAGATGTCCAAGCAGGCCCCCAAACGTGGGCAATTACCCACGGAAGGGTGCAATAAACACCACAGCAGACGACACACGTCAGCAAGACTTTTAAAATACTGAATCTGCCCCAGGGAAAGCACTTGGGCAGGCCACAGTTTGGACATATGGGGAAATCCAACCTCCAAGGACAACAGTGATGTTTTTGCAACACTTGCAGAACCAGGATAGTCCCCAGACTTGCTGTCTACTGACACAGGGATTTCACTGAAGGATTAGGTCCTGGCACAAGAGAGGATTGTTAATTGTACAGAGGATCACTGCAAAGCTGTGTAAAACACAGAAATAACGTGGAAAAGTGGTATCAACAACAACAAGAATTCAAAATGTTTTGGCTTCTGTGTCATCTGCATGATGTGGAAATACTGAATAGCTTATTCCTCAGTCATAATTGAAGTTCACTGTTGCACTTCTTCAAAATCAACACAGAAAAACGCTCCATTGTTCTGCACTTTCTTTTGTAAAGCTGCTACATGTTCAGCCTCTAAAGAATGCATTTTTGGAGAAGAGCTATGCACTGATTACTTTACAAAGCAAAGTTCCTTTGCTTAGTTCTGCGACCTGAGAGTAACAAATGAAATTGTCAACCGTGTATTTTTGAACGAACATTTTCATTTCAACATCTGGATTAAGATGCCACAATGAAAAACAGCACACAGGCTTCCCTCTGCTCCTTTCATACATCTCCCATTCTTACGCTTCAGAACCAGCGAGTTTCAAAGCAAACAAAGAATCAGTTGGTGCTGCTAATGCCTTGCTTCATACTCAATAGCCTTATGTCATGAGAAGACCATATTTTTCAAATCTACAGCTCTGCGAGCCAAAGATTTCATATACATTCCCACCCCAGAAATACAAAGTCAGGGATACAGCTGAAAGTGATTACCTAGATATTTTTATATGATGAAATTCAAAAGCTGCTTCAAGTGATTTACGAAATCTCCTGTTAGACAAATCCCACATCTGTGCTGACCACTCGCCTCCCAGATCTCAGCAGACAGATTTCAAACAGAAAAGTTCTGAGTCCCTGAATATCAGGGTGTACCTTAAACTCTAATCAAGGGCTTTAGGATTTTTCCTCCAGAAAAAAAAAATTGTATACAGTCTAATTTAATGACATTTCTATCTCCTCCCCACTATTTCTTGCACAAATTCTACCCACAAAATTAGTAATCGGTGTCTTTTTAGGAGAGGCTCCAGTACATGATCTTTTTAAGCAAAGGGAAAGAAAACACCTTTTTCTTGAGAACGTGGGGGAGAAGAGAGAACATAATTAATTAAAAAAAAAAAAGAGTGGGTATTTGTTGTAAAAGACTTCAGAGATATATTTGCAAACAAGCAAGAGTTTTGTCTCTTTTTACCCATCAACACTAAAACTACAAAATCCAAAACCACCAACTCGATCCTTTCCCCTCCTTTGGGCGAGACAGAACAAACATCTTCACACACGGGGAAACATCACATGCCTCTGTCACACCATTCAGCAAAAGACACATTACTAGTGAATGTGGGAGAAAATACAAACCCAACTTTCAATATAAAGGAAAATCATTCTGTCCCAACCGAAGGGTTATTTACCAGCTCGAGCAAAGAGAGATCCTCACATTGTTTTCAGATACTTGACTGAATAATCACAGAAAAATAGCCAACATGTTTTGCATTTATTTAAATCCAGAACAGAAGTATCTCAGCCTTCCCAAGGCTGGGTTTGCCTTCCCAAGAAGAATCTGGTCAACACTCAAGCAGATGCTTAAATACAGTGGAGAGCAAACACAAAACAGGAGGCAAAGCACAAACCCTACACCACTCTGGCGCTGTGTGGATGCACCAAGCAAGCGTCAGTAGAAAACTCAAGGTTAAAAAGAATGAGGAAGACGACTGAGCCAAGTAAAAACAAAAGCAAAGGCAAATAAAGAACAGCAAAAGATAAACTGCTGCTCTCCCAGTGCAGACCAGCTTACAGCTTTCTCTCCTCCAGCACCAACTCTCCTACACAGCAGAAGTGTGAGAGGATCTACTCAACAAAGAACGTGGCCAATTTATTTTCTTTTTTAGCAAAGATGACCAAAACGTCCCACAGACCACAGCAGGACAGCACGCTCTGCCCTCCTCCAACAGCCTGGGTGCCATAAGCCCTTGAAGAGCACCCAAATTCACACCGAGTGTAGGTGGACTCCGCAGCAGGGATGGTCTGGAGCTCACCAGGAGAAGTCTGGGATCCTTCCGACAGCAGGAAGGGAGATACCTCGTTGTGGGCGCTGGGGGACATCAGGGCATGTAGACAGATGGGGGCTGTTTACATTACTGAGGCTCCCAGTAGCAATCAGGAATTAAAGCTGTTATTAAATCAACCCTCCAGAACTTTGAGCAGATGTTCATGCAAGCAGATAACAACGGGGTGATGTTAAACCAAAACCCCAAACGAACAGAGACGCGGAGCAACATCTCTCCCCCACGTTCTGCTCAGCAACGCCAGGCGCTATCGGAGGACAAATCAATTACCAGCAGCTACGTCGAGCTGCCCAAATCCGGGGCTGAACAGCTTAATTGAGGGACGTGTATCACGAGCTAAAGGCCTCCAATCTCATTTGGCACGTTACGGTTTTGTCCTTGAAAGAAAAACACCCAATAATAGGTCTGGCTGTGGCTCAGACGGAGGCATAATGCCATCCTCCTCATTAATCAAAGGCTTTCCCCATGTCCAGATGTTTGCTGACTTGTACTGCTTTCTTTTATTACTGGTTTGGAGACAGAAATTGCTGTATGCTAAAGTTACTCAAATTGAACTGGTTGTCCCTGCTAACTGCACCCCGGCATTATTGAGTTACTGAGGCATTCAACGAAGAGTGGCTGTTTGCTTTGACAATTCATACTACTTTCCCCAATAACCATGAGAGTAAGATGCTAATTTACTTTTAGGACTGTGGGAATTTTACTGCAAACCCAGAAAGGAGCCTGGTTGTTAGGATCTATCAACACTTGATGCCCGGGGTTTGGAAGAAGGAGAAATGTAGAAAAATGCAGAGTACACCAGAGAGAGAACGTGCACGATGATAAGTAGACATATTTTTCAATAATTCCGAGCAACAAAAGTGATGCTACAGCCAATACAGGACAGGAAGCCATCCTCTCTCCCCAAAGCTTTCATGATCTCAGTAGATAAAGTAACCAACCCACAACGGGAAGCGTTGGCTGGAAGGGACTTCTGGAACTCTTTGAGTCCTGGCATCACCCACATGAGACCCTGCTGGGCAGAGCTTCTCCCAGCCAAGCCCTGCAACCTCCAAGCCTCCTTCCACAGGCTCAGGGAGCTGAGAGCTCAGGGACACAGCTCTCAATGTTTCCAACCCTTTCGCTCTCTCTACTCTGCATCTATAATATCCCCTTCTTCCCATAAATCTATATAATTCACTGGGGTTTAGGAGTATCCCTTGGTGCAAAGGAACCATAACTCAAAAGCACTGCCTACATTCCTCTAATGCTTTTGTTTTTAAACAAATTAAGCCCGTGAGTTACTGAACATATGCTCGACATCCCCAGCTCTCCCTGGCATGTTTTTGAAAAATAGAAAGTTTGTGCTTTTCTGGAGAGTCAGGTCATTAACCCGACTATTTAAAAAATCAGCCTATTACACAAGGAAACTTCTAACTGCCTGAGCTGCAGGTTATAAATCTCCTGTTTAGAAATCTGATATCCTGACATAATTGCCCTTACAACTTACAAATAGGTTCTCTGTTATCCATAGATTAAGCTTCCTCCAAAGCCACATCACATCTGCTTAGTTTTGAAAATATACAGCACGAGCTTCAATTACTTTACACTCCACACAAAAATAATCCTGAATTTAACTCAGGGCTTCTTGGAATAAGGGTTTAAGACCCCATAATCTTTTTATTTCATGTTTTCTTCCAATCTAATAGATGGAAGCACTGGCCAGCATGTAAAATTAATGCCACCTTCCACTTCTACAATTTCCCAACCATTTAACTGCGTTGCAGTGGAATTTTTAAAGCAAATATGGCAAGCAGAAGTCCCACCATCTAAATAATCTAAAATGTTCAGTAGGGAAATGGTAAGCTACTAATTGGAACCACAGTCTTTTCATGTCCCTGTAGGAAGATGGTTTGGTTTTAAAGAAACCTGAATTAAACTGTAATTTCTCTGAAGGACGAAGCTTCTGTTACAGCTCCTCTGATTAGTGAAACTGATCTTGGATCCCAACCACTCGGGCAAGCTCCCAGTTAGAAGTGTCTGAACTTCAAAGGGGCAAACTGGGGCCCTTCGGCATCATCATCCAGGTGCATGGCATTAAACACGTGTGAGCTTTTAACGAACCGGGGGCTTAGTGACAAAAAACTGCAGCAAGCGAGGCAAAAAAAGCCAACTCCGAGTTTCAAAGCTACGTCCCTTCTCAGCGGCGGGGACATCACTCAGCGCTGCCAGAGACAGCCAACTTTTCCTTAAACGACTCCTTTGCCTAAAGCAGAGAGCAAAGTGCTGGCACAGTCGGGTTGGGAGACCCATTCAGGAAGAAGTCATCCCTCTCATCCCAACACAGCCTCGCAACATCCGAACACGGGGGATGCCTGAGGGGGTTCAGCCGCCCCTGACCCCACAGGTTACCGGCATTACCTCAACTCCACTGAAGCGGAGAACGAGCCTCACCAAAGCCAAACCAAAGCCTGCCCGCTGCTTCCACACCAGCAGCCACAATCCCTCGCTGGAAAGATGTTTAGAAATGGCACTGCGGGGCACCATCTTTTTAATTCTTGCCCAATTGCTTCCAGAGATTAGATTTGTAAAGAGGATTTTTTATTTTCTTTTTTAAACTACAAACGTCGCGAGCTCGTTGGGAACTGGAGGCTCAGCCTGTGCCTCCCCGTCCCTCACACCCCGCCCTGCCTGGGGTCTTAACAGCACCTTTTGTCCATTATGTGTCTCTCTGATTAAACTCTCCAGATGAGAGGCTGTAACTGGCAGAATATTTGAACACACCAGTGCGAAACGAGAGCAACGAACCCCATCCCACAAACTGGCCGGGCAGCTTCGCCCGCAGCTCCCGGCCGAGCTGGGCTCACTCGCTCCCCAACCACCTCGTGTCCTCCCACGGCTGGTGGAGGCCACAGCCCCTTTCCGTGCCCGGACCCACTCGGGAGCCCACGGGCACCGCGTCCCCTGCCCACACCAAGCTCTGGTTCCCACCTGAGCGGTGCCGTGCCCCGCGTCCGGGCTCGCAGGAGCTGCTCCGCTCACGCCTCGCCCGCAGCCGCGCTCCCCTGCGGGACCCCTCGAGGCCAGTGGGTGCCACCACCCCCGACAAGCCACGACCCACAACCGGGGCCTCCTGCCCCCCGCCCGTGCGGGACGGAGCCCGCGGGGCTCCCCCAGCGCTGCGGCTCCCAGGCCCCGCAGGAGCCCGGCGAGGCGCTGTCGCCCCGCGGGACAGCAGCCGACACCCCCTTCCCTGCTCCCGGGGGAACTTTCTGGAAGGCGCCCCCCCGCCCCCAGACAAAGCCCCGGGCGCGCCCCCCACCCGGCCGCGGGTCTCACCTTGCGGTGCTTGTCGGCGAAGGGCAGCGCCAGCCAGGGCATGGCCCGCACCGCCTCCTGCCACTGCTGCTGCTCCTGCTCGGCCGACACGAACACGATCTCCAGGCGCTGCCCGCCGGCCGCCGCCGCCTCCCCCCTGAAGCGCCCGTAGAAGGCGGCCAGGCTGGCGCCGAGCTGCGCGCAGGGGCCGCCGAGGCTGCAGCCGAAGTAGAGCCCCACCAGGGAGACCCCGCGGGCGGCCAGCGCCGACACGGCCACCTCCTCGCCGTCGGCGGCCACCAGCACCTCTCCCAGCAGGTCGGTGAGCGCGCCCGCCATCCCGGTCCGCTCCCGCACCGCTCCCGCCGCGCTGCGCGCCCGCCGCCCGAGCACGCGCCGCCCCGCCCCGCCAGGGGGCGCTGCTGCGCCGCGCGGCCCCGCGCCCGCCCCCGCCCCCGCCCCGGGCAGCACCGCCCCGGACTGGGACCGATCCCGGGACTGGGACCGATCCCGGGAATGGGGCCGATCCCGGGAATGGGACCGCTTCCCTCTGCACCGCTTCCCTCTGCACCGCCCCGGACCGGCCCCGATCCCGGGAATGGGACCGATCCCGGGAATGGGACCAATCCCGGGAATGGGACCGCTTCCCTCTGCACCGCTTCCCTCTGCACTGCTTCCTTATGCACCGCCCCGGACCGGCCCCGATCCCAGACCGGCCCCGATCCCGGACCGCTTCCCTCTGCACCGCTTCCCTCTGCACCGCTCCCGGCCCCTCTCCCAGCGCCTAAGGCGGCTCCAAGGCATACGGAGACCGGCTTGGACAAGGGCATGGAGTGACAGGACAACGCGGAATGGTTTCCCACTGACAGAGGGCAGGGGTAGATTGGATACTGGGGAGAAATTCTCCCCTGTGAGGGTGGTGAGGTGTTGGCACAGGTTGCCCAGAGAAGCTGTGGGTGCCCCATCCCTGGAAGTGAAGGCCAGGCTGGATGTGGCTCTGAGCAACTTGCTCTAGTGGAAGATCCCCCACCCCACAGTAGGAGGGTGGAACAATAATGTCCCTTCCAACCCAGACCGTGCTGTGACATCCTGCTGGCCCCATGTGGCAGTGAGGGTTGGACCAACCCTCCCAAAACCCTCAGAACAAGTGTTTCCCTTCTTTATTTTCAAAATCGAACGTAAATACATGTTTACCCCTAACAAATGAGGGCAGAAAAACCTGCAAGCCAATGCAGAAATATTAAAGTAAATTGGGCTGCGTTGAGTTACACCGTCTGGCTGGCTGGAGTACAGAAAGGAAATAAAGCAGAAATGGTGACATGCAAACCAGGCTGTAAAATGTATTTGCTCTTTGCAATCAAAGCCTGCAATCTGCAAGCCTGTAGAATTCACTGCAGGATCCTCAGCTGCTTCCGACTGATGTCCGTGTGTCCACGCTGCAGGAGAGCCCCAAACCAGCCCACTGAAACCTTACTATCTACTATAAAAAACACCTTTATTTTTAAAGCCCTTCCTTATTTGGCTTCTCGTAATGGTTGCTGCTTTCAGTTGTATTTAAAATCGTTGTGTAGCATCCAGAGCCATTAGGGGATGCTTTATAAATACAATTAATTATCATTATTATTATTATTACAGCTTTACAATCCCTCTTTTCTTTTGCCAAGACCTGCTCCCTAGAGGTGGTTCAAAGCAAGAGGAGTTTTGTCTTGTTTTTATTTGTCCTGCCTTATCTGCCTTAATTAAGTATCTGGGCTCTTCAGGGCAAGGAAGCTGTTTTTTAAGTCTGCAGCCCCGAACTCGACCAACCCATGCAGCAAGATAAATATTCTGCTGTTGTAAAAATAATATTTACAACTGCAGTTAATATGTCTGGCCCCATCTTTAGTGAACAAAGCAGGAGGAAGATGCTCTGAAATACAGAACAAGTCAAAAGCATTTCTCTCTCTTAAGGAACAATAAAATAAAAAGCAGCTGTTATTACTGAACAATATCACAAGGTGAGGTGTGACTGAACTGAGGTTACACCATGGTGAGTGGCTGAGTGTCTGCCTAGGTGCTGGTTCCACAGCAAAATCATGGCTTCAGGTTGCCCATTTGAGAACCAACTTGAGACATCGGTATTAGAGAGCCAAGACAACACCCCAGGGCTTTTAACAAGCAGTTTCTTGTCTATATAGTGCCCACCTGCACTTTTCTAACTCCTATTCCTTTTTTTTCTGTGTACTGTTTTTTTCATATTGCATCCCCTTTGACTAGTGTATATATTGCATTTTTCACTATTTAGCAAACATTCTTCCAAAGTATTTGCCAAATATTTGGCATATATTTGGACCATATTTGGCAAACATTGTGATTTCCCCCGGATTTTTAACAAACACCCGATGCCCATTAGGGTCTTGTCGGCACGGAAAATTACAAATACTCACGGAACGAGGCAGGGTCAGAGTGCTGAGCCCGAGGGGCGGAGACAAGAACGGCTGGAAAAGGGGGTCCGGATCCCCCCCCTCTCCGTCCCCTCCCGTCCTCGGTGCTGCTCCCGGTGCTGCGGGAGCGCCTGGAGGGACCTGCGGGGCTCCAGTGCCACCTGCCGGGGACACCGCGCACGAGCCACCCCGGGATGGGACCGAGGAGAAAAAGTGGCTCAGGGGGGACCTTATCGTGCTATAGAACTACCTGGAAACAAATTGTAGCCAGGTGTGTGTGGGGGGGGTCAGTCTCTTCTCCCAGGTGACAAGTGATAGCACAAGAGGAAATGTCCCTGAGAGGTCTAGGTTGGGTATTTGGGAAAAATTCTTCACCAAAAGGGTTGTCCAGCCCTGGAACAGGCTGCCCAGGGCAGTGGTAGAGTCACCATCCCTGGAAGTGTTCGAAAACCGCGTGGATGTGGCGCTCACAGACACGGGGTAACCTGGCAGTGCTGAGTTAATGGCTGGACTCGCTCTCAGAGGGCTTTTCCAACCTAAATGATTCTGTGATTCCAAGCTCATCAGGCTTTGTGGCTTCTGCCCAGCACCAATGACACTGAGCTGGGGGATATACACCCATCAGCTGATCCTATAGTGTGACACAAATAAAAACTAATTTGACTGCAAAAGGCTCTTTAATGTTTAATTTAGCTGTATCCTGAATTCCACATTGCACAGAGGGGAGCAGATTTTCCATGGCATCTGGACACTAGCCAGCAGTAGGGTCTCTTAAAGGAAAGGGACACACTTCAAACAGTTCAGTGTTTGACATAAATCCATTGTGTCCTGACTATTTTCTTATTTGGTAGCTCTTAATTGCGACAGTTCCAGACATGGTGCATTTGTGAGGTTTATTTTAGTAGCAGGAAGTTGGCTGCATTTCAGAATATGGACATACATATCCAGAGAAAGCCCAGGGTAGCCATCTTCTGGGAATCTGCAATAAAAAAAGGGCTAATCCTGCTCTGCAGATGATGCAAACCAACTGCAATCCTTCTGCTCTCAGCTGCTTTCTTCTGGATTCACATCAGCATCGCTGAGAACTGCACAGGGTCCCAGCTGCCAAAACCAGCTCCAGCAGGGCAAGCCATCTGCCTGCTCCAGCTGGTTTGGGGCCAGTCACACATTAACTCCTTTAAACAGGTCTGTGTTAAGGTGTCACCCTTCCAAAACGCTGCTCCAGATTCGCTGGAGGTCTAAAACAGCCGAGTTCAACGATGTTACACTGCAGTGGAATTTGACCCTTCAAATTCTTCTAACTGGTGTTGCAACCCTGTTAATATCCGGATTGCTGAGGGCAGCCTGTGCTACCTTTGACCCTCCTCATAGTCTGGGGGCTCCAGCAGATGAGCCCCACTGAATCTTGTTGGGCAGCTGGCAAGGTCCTTGTCCCCGTCACAGGAAGAGAAGGGGTGAATGTGGGGCCATCCAGCGCCAGGGCAGGGCTCAGCTTGAGAGTTTGCACAGATCCACATCCCCCTTGGCAGCTCATAGGGCCATCTGAGAGGGGGCAGGCTGAGCCAGCACCCAGTCTGTCCTGCCAGTGATGAGGGAGGCCTCAGCGCACATCAGACCAGGTCCTGGGGTGCCCATTCTGCTGCTTTCCAGCAAGATTGGGATTCACATGTCACTGCAGAAACACAAAACAGCACTTCTGAAAGCAAACAGAGTTGGTTTCAAACAGCAGCAGCAAAACACAAGGAGAGGGATTTCAATCACAGCCCTTCTTGTGTGTGTTTGGCTCTCTGGGGACTAGCCCAGGACCTGGCTCTTGGGGCTGGGAGGTAACATTTCTCCCCTGAGCCTGAAAAGATATGGGTTTTTATTTTCAAAGTCCTTTTCCCCAGGTCTCTGCCTGATTCTCTCCCCACTCTTTGCCAGCCAAGGGTATTGATCTCAGCAGGGTCACCAGTAAACTTCAAAGGGACTCACACTTGCACTGGTTGTTGAGGGACCATGAATGGCACCATCTGAGTCTTATCACTTCCCTCTGCCTTCAGAAGAGATAACAGTGCCTCAGGAACACTCTGGCCATCTCAGCCAGGCTGCTGACAGTCACACCACCAGCCAGGACACACCGTTTGCTGATAATTACTTCTGTTTCTTCATAGCTGCCCCTGCAGCACCATCCCACAGGCAGCACAGGCTCTGGCACATGCACCCAACACCCGCTGCTCTGCTGGCCACAGGGGAAGGAAGGACCACGGAGAGGAGCACTCTCTTGTCCTGAAACACCCCAATTTCATCATGGCACATAAAATCAAAATGACTGTGGCTATGACTCACCACTACTACTATATAATTTTTCACGATGTCACATCATACCTGAAGGAACAAGGGGAAAAGTGAAACATTAACAAGATCTTACATTTCTAGCTGGTGACACGACAGTTATAAGGCACCAGGGCAGCATTTAAACAGCTGGAAAACCGAGCCCCACTTTCCACTGTAATTTTCCGTGCATTAGCAATAGATTTGGTTACAGCTACTTGGTTACAAGCACCTGCACTTAGGTAGAATTTCAATCCTGTAACAACCCAAGCTCCCACCCAAACCAAAAACTCCTTCTTGCCAGGTAATGGGCAAACACGGCCACGGCCACCCCAGCCCAGCCATTCCAATCTCCACACCAGCTGCACCACTGGGCACTGGCCTGCTGGCTGGGAATCCCTGGACTGGGGGACAATCCCAGGTCACCCTGCACATGGGGTACTGGTGGGTGGATGGAGGAGAGGAGGAAGGTGCCCAGAGCCAGCTGCCCCCACTGTTACCACGATGCAAGTGGCAGAGGGGACATTCCTTTGGTCTGGGAGCATCTGTGCTCAGATGTCCCTGCCTTTGAGAGACCTCTGTGTTGGAACTCACAGCCAGCACGTAGGGGGTCCTAAGCCATCACCCCCCAAGGAGGTCCCCAGTCCATAGCCACCACCTGGGGGTCTCTGGACCTCTGGTGAACCCCTGGCCAACACGTGTGTGGTCTCCTCAGAGGGTCCCCATCCCACAGCCGATTAGCCGGAGAGCTGCAGATGTCGGTGAGTAAACGGGGGGGGGGCCCTTCTCCCTGCCCAGCAGGTCCCCAAACCCCGCACCAACACAAATGGGAAGTCTCCAGCCCATGCTCCCCCCAACGGGAGTGTCCCCAACGCCCCCCAAAACCCCACGGTGCGCTCCGGCTCTGGCCAACACGTGTGTGTGTGTGGTGAGTCCCCATCCCCGCACACGTGGGCAGAGCGCGGCGGGTGTGGGTGTGGGTGTGTGTGTGTGTGTGTGGTGTGTCCCCCTCCAGTCGGCGCAGCTTCCCGACCCTGAGCCGGATCACGGACACGACCCTACCGTGCCGTTCCATTCCGCGCCGAGCATCCCCCGCACCGCCCACAGCGCCGCGGCCCCGCGGGCGGGATGCGGCCCCGCCCGTGCCCATAGGGCGGGCGGGGGGGCCGGGCGGGGCCGGCGGTCGGACCATGGCGGCGGAGGTGGCGTTGCGGTGCCTGCGGGGCGCCCGGAGCCTCCTGCCCGCGGGCGCCCGGCGGGAGTGCTGCGAGCTGGCTCGGCTGGCGGGGCCCGTGGTGAGAGCCGGGGCGGGGAGGGACGCGGGGGACACGCGCGGGGGACACGGTGCCCTCCCGCCGGAGGTGCTGGGCCGGGGGATCGCGGCGGGGGCTCGGCCACCCGGAGCCGGGCAGCGCCCAGCGGGATGCGGAGCAGAGAGACCTCGGGGCCGGGCTGATCCCTCGGGCTGATCCCGGGGATGAACCTTGACCTCCCCAGCCTCCGGGCACGGCTCCGCGACCGCGGATATGCCCTTCGCCCGCGACGGGGCCAACCTGATCCCTCCGCGGCTGCTGCAGGCACACCCAGGCTTAAACAGTCACCCTTCGTGCCTTGGCTGGCGCTAGATGCTTATTCTTCGCCCCAGGAGCTCCTGCTGCTGCCAGGCGTGGTCCGTGCTGCCCTGCGATACGGCTGTGGAAGAGGAGCTGTGGGCTCGGGGTGTGAGGGGGATAAGCTGTTAAACTGCTCTGTGGAACGAGGCTGCAGCCCCAGCACTGCCACGTTACCCTTGGGTGACAAGGAAATCTCTTTGCTTAGTGTCAGCTCCTTGGCCAGCCCTTGCAGCAGGCTCTGGGTGCAAAGGTACCTTATAACTCGCTGTCCTGAAGTCCTCCCTGGACTGGAACTGGAGGTTGATGCACCCTTTGGAGGGAGATGCACCCTTGGGTAGTCAGCACAGACAGTGCTGAACACATTTTGCAGAGGCTTCTGCAAGGGGAAGCACGCACCAACAACCCCAGTCTGAATCAACTGCGTGTGAAGTTTTGTGCTTTTAACTTTCTGCCTTATCTGGTAAATAACTGCCAACTGCTAAACTTTCTCAGAGACACCCTTCCTGACGTCAAAGCACTGACTTCCTGAGATCGGTCAGCAGGGGATGTACAGGCTGGTTTCAGTTTCTGTAGCTGAACACAACAAGCTCCCTCGGTCCCCTCAACTGTCCCACTTGTGGCACAGCCTGTTCCTCCACATGCACAGACATCCTCAAACCCAAACCTGCAGCTACCGTTAGTTACTGATCATTTCATGTCAAACCCTGTGCTGGGATGGTCATGGAGGTACAGACCGGACCCTCCTGTGGGGATTACTCACAGCAGCAGGTCCAGCATGCCTGGGCCTGGCAGCAGGACTGCACCTGCAGGCAGCAGTGGGAGGTCTGCAGAGAAGGGTTTGTTCTGCTCTTCCTCTGACCCCACAGAGCTGGTTCTCCAGCGGTGCTGGGCTCTTGGCTTGCCAACTGCTGGGTGGGAAGCAGCACAAGCAGACCCTGGGCATGGTTTCCAGTTGTACCCACCCCTCAGTGGGTATGAACATCTCTAACATCTACCATCTGTTTTGAGCTGTGCCACAACTCTGTGCCCTGGATACCTGTAGAAGCGACATCCTCTTGCCAAGGGAAAATGAGGTTTGGAGTGCAATCTCTGCTGCAGCATCGTTGCACTTCGCTGTAGGCCCTGGAGAGGAACACACAGAATGGCCTTGGCGTTATCTCCAGGAGGAGAGGATGTTGTGGTTTTGGAGGATAGTTTTCCACAGATGCACGCAAATGTGAAAAAAGCATTGGGACGTTTTATTTTTCCTCTCTCTGCAACTTCATCCTGGGAAAGAGGATTTCTAGTGAAGCTGTTAAGCCTCCCGTAAATGAGGTCATCTGGTAGATTGGCTGTGTAACACCAAAATACTGCAGGGCAGGTAGATGTCTGCTTTGAAACACAAAGCCACGGAGAGCCTGGGTGAGTCCCAGAGCTGCCTCCCACGCCCCAGCAGTGTTGGCAAGCAGGGACAGGTTCCCAGGACAGCAGAGCCCTGGCCTGGAGGCATAGACCGAAACACCAGGAAACCTGGCTGTTCATAGGCCAGCTCCTGGGGGAGGGCTGATGTTCCACAAGCCCTAATGGGTCCTCATCTCACCAGTTTCCTTCTCCTCTCATCCTAGTTCTTCTCCCAGCTGCTGGTGTTCCTGATCAATGTGGTCAGCTCCATCTTCTGTGGCCACCTGGGGAAAGCTGAGCTGGATGCCGCGTCACTGGCTGTGTCTGTACGTATCACTCCAATTCCCCTCGGATTTAAAACACACAAATTAGGTATTACAAAAAAAAAAAAAAGAAGAAAAAACCTCAAACCTGTAGGAACGTACATGTGAGGGCCCTGTGCATCAGCATAGCCTGATGCAATGCAGACATCACACCCACCAAAATATTCTTCCTTTTGCCCTGAGCACAGGCAGGAGAGGGGAGCTGAGCAGGCAGTTCTTGTGCCAGTGCAAGGCCAGCACCTGGGCTGGGAGCAGCACTGGTCCTTTAGATACTCACCCCTTCCTAGAGGATCCTTTTCCCCAGCAGAGGGGAGAAGAGTCTATTTAGTTAACAAGATTTGTTATTCTGGGAAATAGAGAAGGGCTGGAAACTTCCCAAAAACTTGTAGCAGAACTGTCTACCCACCCAGCTGGGAGGGACTCAGTGCTCTGGGCCAGAATCCCTGTCTCTCCTCCAGGTTATCAACGTGACAGGCATCTCCATCGGGTCTGGTTTAGCCTCAGCATGTGACACCCTGATGACCCAGGTCAGTGGCAGCTCCCCCTTTCCTGTGCCTGATGGGGTTTACCTAGTGCTGTCTCACCTCCTGTGCAGTGTGATCTGGGCACAAAGAGCAGGGGGGTGGCAGCTTCCAGACAGAACAGGGTTACAGACACCCTGGCTGGAGCCTGCTCCCTCCTTGGAGCTCCCTCAGGGAGCCCTGGGTCCCTTTGGGTAGCAAAGGGATGTGCAATCCACCTGAAGGCCAGTGACACCCAACCAGCCTGGCATTCACCGCTGCAGGACGTGGGAAATGCATTTAATCAGCCTGTTGTTGCTTAAGAGTTTGCCCAGACCCTTTGGCTCCCTGAGACCCCCACCTTGGTCCTCTCTCTCCTTGCTCAGACGTATGGCAGCAAGAACCTGAAGCAGGTGGGCACCATCCTGCAGCGGGGCATCCTCATCCTGCTGCTGTGCTGCTTCCCTTGCTGGGCACTCTTCGTCAACACTGAGCAAATCCTCCTGCTCATCCGACAGGACCCCGAGGTCTCCAGGTCAGGGGTGAGATCCAGCCCTTCTGGATCGGGGCTTTTTGCTGTGGGTGGGTTGCTCTGTAGTGTTGAAATCAAGCCTCTCTGAAGCTTGAGCACAATGCTGTTTGGCTTGGCTCTTGCTTTGCTGTAATACTAACTGGGGAAACAACTCTCTTTCCAGGTTAACTCAGGTCTACGTGATGATCTTTTTTCCAGCACTTCCTGTAAGTCTCTGCTAAAGCTGTTAGAAGCTCTGTGTCCCTTAGTAACATGAAGGAAAGGAGGGAGGGCCTTTGTTGTGTGGCTCACAGGGCAGGTTTAGGGGTTTACAGTGTGTCCCTTGACTTTGTGCCTTAACAGATGTGCATTGGCCAGCAGCTGCTGGACCAGCAAACACGATCTTCCTGTGCAAAGGCTTTTGCTGTGGCCACACAAGTGGTGGTGGACATTGGAACCTGGGGCTCCAGGCTCACTCTTAGCTCCAAAATGAAGGCTAGAGCTTGCTGTTCACACACTCACAGCTGCTGGGCTCCAGCTGGTTACTCCGACTTCTCTAAGGCAGGGAACAGTACCCCTGTGGAATAAGGGTCTGTAGGTTTATCCTTTCTTCTAAGCTTTCCAAGCTTTCTCAGGCTGATGGGGAAGCATAGGAGATTTCCCATTTGGAGACTGATCTCTCTTCCCAGGGGGAATCGGAGGTGTCTTCTGTTACTCTTTTGGGTGCAGTGCTGGCAGGTGCCACACTTCAGACAGAGCACAGGAACGGGGTGTCAGGAAGGTGCTGGCTGGGGCACCCCAAAAAGGTGGTGGGAGGACTGGTCTGTCAGTGTTTGAGGGTTGTTGAACCACGGTCTGATGATGAACTGAATCCTGACTCTTGCAGGCGGCGTTTCTGTACCAGCTGCTGACAAGATATTTACTAAGTCAGGTATTGTATAACCAGCCAGTTCTGGGCTGTACATTAAAGGTATTCCCAGGAACATGGATAAAGTTGGGGATCTGAGTTCATCCTGTTCTTGGGAGAGCTGGGCTGAGCAATGTGCGATGCATAGCCCCCCAGCTGGCCCTGGGAGAGCTCATAGGAACCACCCTTAGCTGGCTCCATTTCCCTATGGCTACTTCCCAACTCTGTTTTATGGGTTGCACCAGCTCCTAAGCCCTGCATGTCACCTTCTGCATGTCACCTTCTGCATGTCACCTTCTGCATGTCTAACACAGCCCAGCCTTACCTGGAACAGGAGCTGCCTTCTTGGCTTTCTCCTTGGGCACTGCTGAAGTTCTCCCTTGTGTTCACTGGATGGGGCTTGGGCAGCACTAGGGAATCAAACTCCAAAGTCCCTCCTTGGCTTCCAGGAGATCATTCTGCCTCAGGTGTTGACCGGGATTGCAGCCAACATCCTCAACGTGGCCATGAACGCCTTCTTCCTCTATGCACTGAAGCTGGGCATGGTGTAAGTGTGAGCAGGGGTGGTCACAGTCTCTCTCTGTGTGCTCAGGGCTGGGGGGGTGTCCTGGGTGCCCAGTTCTGCCACCCTCTGCCCCTAGACAACCAGCCTGCAAAGATGAGGCTGGAGGGAGCAAGGCTTGTGTGGTACAAGGCTTGAGCAAGACCCACTGGGTCTCTCCTGCTGTAGCTGAGGAGATTGGGAAGGATGTCACTTGTAACTTGCCTATCTCTCTCTGCAGGGGCTCTGCTTGGGCTAACACTGTTTCTCAGTACACTCAGACCATCCTCCTCTTCCTTTACGTGTGGTGGAAGAAGATCCATGTGAAGACCTGGGGAGGTACTGTTATAGTTTAATCCTTCAGAATACCAATGTCTGACCCTGGGAATTTGGCACTGTCACCAGCATCTGACAAAGGGATTGTCATCCCCTCACAGTGGGAAGATGCTGAAGTCATGTCCTCGAGGCCGTTACTGTAGCTCCAAATACATTCTTGTTGAACATCCTGTCTCAGGAATGCAGCATGGCACAGCAGAAATCCTAGGCAGGTGTCCTGTGAGCTGCAGTGATGGTTGTCCTCTGAGAGTGTCCAGAAGAGCATATGGTTCCCCTTTGGGGATGGAGAGGGAGAACATGTGTTCATTTTGCTTCACGTCCTCATTGCAGGTTGGAGCAGGGACTGCCTCCTGGACTGGGGCTCCTTCATCTGGCTGGCAGTGCCCAGCATGATCATGATATGCATTGAGTGGTGGACCTTTGAGATTGGGAGCTTCTTGGCTGGTGAGTCCAAATCCTCTTTTCCTGTGGTTCAACAGGCTGCCTTACAGCTGTACCTGCTCTGGTGGCTGCTTCTTGACTGTGTCCCCAGAGCTCCTCCTGCCAGCAGCTTCCTCACCTACAGGACCGGGTCTGCAGGACACTGCAGGTGTTCCCATCCATTCAGTGGGAACTCTGTAGTCACTGCCTCCTTGTCAGCAAACAAAGGAGGTGATGAATCTTTTCCAGGGCTGCTCAGTGTGGTGGAGCTGGGTGCACAGACCGTCATCTACGAGCTCGCCGGTGCCGCCTACATGGTAAGGGCTGGGTGTAGGAAACCCCAAACAGCCTGGGAACAGCCCCCAAACAGTGGCTCTGTGGTCAATCTGAGGTGGGAACAGGGGACAGTACCAGGCAGGTGATGCCTCTCAGACCTGCCACAGCAGCTGCACATCCAGGTGTGCTGCAGATGGAAAATCCCTTTACTGCAGCCATGCCAGTTTGTCCCAAATTCCTCTCTGGAGAAGAAAAAAATTGCTGCAGGCTCTGTTGTCACTGCAGGCTCTCCTGCCACTCACCTCCTCTTGTCTCCTGCTGCTCAGGTGCCTCTGGGCATCAGCGTGGCTGCGGGTGTCAGGGTGGGCAATGCCTTGGGATCGGGGGATGCGGTGCAAGCCAAGACCTCCTGCATCACTGCACTGCTGTGCACAGGTGAGCTCAGGTCCTGCAGAGGGGAATGAAGGGCAATTATCAGCAAATAGTTGAGTTCTCACAGGGCTGGGGACCCCCCATAGGAACCCAAACCCCACTTGGTTGGACCTCTCAGGCAAGGCAAGATCCTGACTGCTCTTTTCTTTTACGAGCCTGGTGCAAAGGCTTTGGTATTTAAAACTGCAATTTAGCGTTCTGCCCTCCCCCTCCAGAAGGCAGAGGGAGTATCTGGGGAGAGCTTGAGGAAAACAGCCTTGTCCTCTGCTGCAGTATCACTTGGAGGTCAGCCAAGTCCAATCCCCATCACACAAAGCCTTTGAGGTCTGGGCCTGGATCGGGAGCAGGACATGCTGCCCTTGAAACAATGTGACTATTTCTTTTTCTTCTCAGGAGTTATTGCTGTGTTGGTTGCAACGTTACTGGGATGCCTAAGGGGCGTGGTGGGATACATCTTCACCAATGACAAGTGCGTTAACAGCTTTCTCTCGAGTATTATCACCTTCTTGGAGGGTGTTATTTATATCCCAGAAGCTGCTGACAGATAAGAGTTCATAAACCCCCACCTGGCAAACATGTTCCCAAAGGTTCCTCCCCGTTTCCTGGAAGCACAGAGGTTTCTGGCACTGGGGTGCTACCCTGGTAGCAGGCTGGGATCAGGGAACTGTTATCAGCCTTTGCAGCTGGCTGAGGGAGATATGTGGGAACCTTGGTGCTGCTTGCCCTGATCAGTACATACATCTTCCCAACAGGGAGATCGTTAACTTGGTGTCCAAAGTGATGCTCATTTTTGCTCCATTCCACTTCCTTGATGCGACAGCAGTGAGTATTCCAGCGTGTGGAGTGATTCCTCCCTGCAGGCTGGGGTGCCGTGGAGGGTGCAAAGCTGCCTGTAGCTCACTGTAGACCTGTTAAAGCGATGCAGAGAAGCCAACTGATAAGCTGTCAAGGCAGCTGATTGTGGTACCTCGGTGTCCCCTGTGCTTGTAGTTGTCCCTTGGCATCGCTGCAAACAACCCAATTTTTCCTCCTCTTTTCCCCTGGCAAGGCTCCAGATTTTTACTGGCTTATCAAAGCAGCACAAGTGAGCAGCTGGGTGTTCAGAGATAGTGTGCTTCCAGCATATTGGCAGTGCTCATAAACTCATTAGGTAGTAATTTTGACCTGTTTCCTCCTGTTGTGTCCTGGGGAGAGGGACCTGGGCAGCATGGGAAGCTCTGTGGGATCCGCTGGTGGTGCCTGTTGGTGTCGGCAGCTGGAGCAACAGGAGCCCCACACTGTGTGCTCCAGGACGTGGCTTTGCTCCCTCCTGGCTTTGCAGTTCAGTGCTGTGGGTTCCCCTGTTCCCAGGGCTGTGCCAGGCCCCGGGTCTGCTGTGGTGGTACCTGACAGGGATCCCTTTGCTCGCCCTTCTTAGGCGACCTGCGGGGGAGTGCTGCGGGGCACCGGGAAGCAGAAGCTGGGTGCCATCGCCAACACCGTCGGATATTACACCCTGGGCCTGCCCATCGGCGTCTCACTGATGTTTGCAGCCAAGATGGGGGTGTTGGGTACGTGTGTCCTCCACCTGGCACTGGATGACCTGCCGTGAGCAAAGGCCCAGCCCTGGAACTTGTGCCGGGATCTTCCTGTGGATCAGTGGGGCTGGATTGCACATTGGTGTGTTTGGGGCAGGCGCTGAGACCCCCCATCAAATGGGGGCTGAGATGTCCCAGTAAATCCAGGCTTGCTCCCAGCTCCCCTAGGAGCTGTTTCCTTTCCCATTGAGACTGGGTTGGACATGGGGCAATTCTCTGACCCCACTGAGGTCCCTGGGCTTTGTAGCAGTAGCTGACAAAGGCAAGTTTTTCTTGAGCCCTCCCTGAAGTAACTTTCCATTGCTGCAGGTCTGTGGGTTGGGATGATCGTTTGCGTCTCTGTGCAAGCCTTCTCCTTCTTGGCTTTTGTCATCCGCATGGATTGGAAGAAAGCTGCAGAGGAGGTGAGACTTGTGCTTCTCTCTGGTAACACTTGAAAGGTGCTGGGTGAGTTCCTGTCCCAGTACAATGCAACAGCCCCCTGTCCCAGTACAATGCAACAGCCCTCTGGGAGGAGGTAGAAGTGAACTGGGATCTGTTCTTCTGTAGCAGAGGAGCAATTTGGTGCTGAGCATGCTTGTCTTGGGAGACTGGAGAGTTTTCTGGGCTGGGCAGGACACCCTTGCCCTGAGAAGAGCAACTCTTCCCTGTGTTTTTAGGCTCAAGTCCGAACTGGAACAAAAATACAACTGGAAGATGTGAACTCCAATGGCACAGCTGCTAACACAACATCTGCTGTGGGTATGTAACCAGGCCTGACACCGAGGTGGGAGCCCAAATTCTCCACCCAACCCCTTCCTTTCCTTCCCAGTCATGGCAGCCGTGTCTGTCCTGCAGGCTCAGATGGCTGGAAAGAGCACAGTGCCCGGTGCTGGTCCCAGGTCTGCCCTTAGTGACAGCATACAAGATACTCTGTCACCGTGCTGGCTGCTCCAGGGAAGAGCCTGGGCTGCCAACCCATGTCTGCCTCACCTGGGGGCAGCTGCCACTTTGCTGGGGCATATCCTAGTGTCCCAAGCTTTGGGAAAGGACGCCCAGGACTGTTACTGGCTCTTGTGTAGCATCAGGCTGGAAGCCCCTGACTTGGCAGCTCAGCTTCCCTGCAGCACTGGCCTCTCTGTCACACAGATTACACCTCTGTTGACACGGACACCGTGGACACCGTGGCCTTGCCTGAAAGCATCGTGGTGGATGAGAGGGAACCTGACCACGAGCTCATCACACAGGAGGAGCCCGTTGTTGTTCTTGTCCCTGCTCCTGGTGCCATGACGTGGAGGGCCCTGATCCTCCGCCGTGTGCTGGCTGCTGCTGCTGCTGTGGCTGTCCTGCTGGTGGGCATCCTGGTCCGGCTCCTGACTGGCAATGGCTAGAGCCAGTGACACTGGGGAGGGTGCACAGAGCAGGAGGGCACGTGGTGATGTCTCAGGAGGATGGTGGGGGGAAGGAATTCCCCCTCGCTTCTTTACAAAAAGTCCCTTTGCTCAGCTTCTGGTTAACTCACAATGTTTTGTCCCACAGTCAGAGTTCTTAGAGGGGGTGAAGATGTGGCACTTGGGAAAAAAAGTGCTTGAGAGCTGGTTCCTCTCCTGCGTTGCACTGGGATGTCACTCGTGATAGGCGGGAGCATATCCCGGGGCTGACCCTGGGAGGAGACAGGGTCCTTTTCCTGCTGCCTTGCCCCCTGAGGGCATTTGTCCATATCATTTGCTAATGGCAGGGGCTCCTGCTGCCCATAGCACATTTCCTGGCCTGTGCCAGCATCTTGCCGTGGCAGAGCCCACTTGCAGCTGCTGTGGCAGCGCAGGGCAAGGTGGATTCAGCTGGAAGATGTCTGGCTGCCATTTGGGTGCTGGCTGCTGGCCCCTGGCCCTGCTCCCCCTGTGGCGGGGCAGGCACAGGGCCTAAAGCAACTCTTCTTTGCACTTTTGTAAGGTGGGATTTTGATACAATAAAGTTTTCTGAGTAAATGTTGGGCTGTTTAATGTGGTGTGTGCATGACCCTGGTCATTGGCATGACTGTGCTGTTAAGAGGAAAGACATAGGTCTGGTTTGTGCAGCCTGACAAAGCCTTAGGCTTCTGGCCCTGAGGTTTGGGGCTGGCTCTGGGTATAGTGTTATCATTCTGCTCCCCTCGAGTACAAAAGCAGGGTTTGTGCTCCTCAATTGCTTTCTGCACTGTTGAGCACCAGGGAAGAGGGTGGATGTGTTGCACAGCCCTCCAGAACCACCAAAGAACTGCCATATGTCATAATGCAAACCCCCATCCCTGCCTGCCCTCAGCACTGGGTCCCTCCGGCCCTGTCCCAGGCTCTTACCTGCAGCTGAGTGACTGAGACGTGGCACATGCTGGGCCCTTGGAGGTAAATCCCGTGTAGAGCAGATGAATGGCACCTCCCTGTCACCCTGGTTCGGGGTGCTGGTTACCTGTGGGCTGGGAATGAAAAGATGTGATGTAAACGAGCTTGAAACTGCCATCATCCCCAACACCCAGGGCCTCTGCCCAGCTGTGGGAGGTTGTGGCAGACTCTGCCTTGCTCAGAATCCCGTGAGGTTTGGGATGGGAGGTCTCGCTCTGCCCCATGAGCTACCCCAGCCCACCTCCCGCTCCCTGCAGGAGCAGGTCTAAGCTGCAGAGCAGCTCCCTCTGCCTGCCTCCCCCGTGGGCCAAGGACACTATATTTGGCCTGGGGGAGCTGTGCCAGTGAAACCCGACACGGTGGGGCTGTGCCAGGCCGACAGCTGGAGCCAAGGGGGCCGGCTTGTCTTGGTCACTGTGATGAGAGGGGCCGAGACAGGCAGCGGCCCCACCACTGCCGGCAGCAGCTCACCAGAGACCACACACAGATCCAAGAATCCTCCATCGCTGCTGGAAGAGGAAGACAACCCTCCACCCCACTGGCCGGCAGAGCTGTGGTGAAGCAGGAGAGAGGTACGAGGGCTTGCAGGGCAGATTTGGGATGGCTCAGCCCCTATGCTGGCTCAGGGCAGGCAGTAAGTGCCTTGCCGGGCTCCACTGCACTGCCAGGACCCTCACTGGGCTCCCCAGCTCCGTGCCCTGCCCTGACCCACTGCCCACACTTCCCATCAGCAGCAGGGAACGTGTGGTCGGATCATCCGGCCCCGGCTGAAGTTCACCCCACCGTGGTTACACATTGCTCACCCCACCGTGGTTTAACAGAGCGCGGAGAGAGGGGTTGTTCCACTCCCCTGGCAGAGCAGCAGCATGAAGCCGGAGAACCTTCCTGAGGAGAATGGCAGCACGAAGACAGAGAACCTCCCCGAGGAGAATGGTGAGGCAGTGGCCGCTGGCCAGGACAATCTCACACCCGGGAGCTGCGAGAAGAAACGCCACTGGATTCAGCGCCTGGTCCCAGATAACTTCTGGGAGGACGTGAAGAAGCTGCTGGTGCTGGCAGGGCCGCTGGTAAGGACCCGGGAGGAGAGACACCCCCCCCCCAGCACAACCACCCCTGCTCACCTCCATCACTAACCTTCGCCTCTCCTCTCCTCTGTGCTTAGATCCTGATCCAGCTGCTGATCTTCCTGATACACCTCGTTAGCTCCATATTCTGTGGCCACCTGGGCAAGGTTGAGCTGGCCTCCGTCACGCTGGCCATCGCTGTAAGCATTCCCAGTGCCAGGCACGAGCTCCCCCCGGCCCGCTGGCGCTGGGATGGGATAAAGGAATGGCAGCAGAAAAGGACAGGAGATTTCAGATTGCCACTCTTCCTTTTAACCCCTCTCCCTACCTGAAAGTCTTAAATGCTCACCCTCACTCTTTGTTCTCTTGACTCCCGTTCCCAGGTTATAAATGTTACTGCCATCTCTGTAGGTTATGGTCTGACTTCAGCATGTGACACCTTGATATCACAGGTGGGTAAGACATGCTGACACTTGTCTTGGGAACACGGGGATTTCCAGCATCAGCTGATGATGCCCCATGGAGCCCTGGCTGCTCCTGCGAGCTGGGAAAGCTTGTCCCTAGGTAGCAATCCCATAACAGGGAGATCCATGCTCCAAATCCTTCCTGGGTGGTCTTCAGGGTGGTCACGGCTGCTCTGTGCTCTGTGGGGTCCCTATCCCCCAGCACCAGCTGACTTTACCACTGCCCTCTGCGCCTTGCAGACCTACGGCAGCAAGAACCTGCTGCGGGTGGGGGTGATCCTGCAGCGTGCCACCATCATCATCCTCCTCTGCTGCTTCCCTTGTTGTGCCATCCTCATCAACATCGAGCAGTTAATGCTCCTCATCCGGCAGGACCCCGAGGTCTCCAGGTGAGGTGGTCCCATGGCCCCTTGTCCCTCCCCAGCATGATGGGGCTGAGAGGAGGGTGGCCATGGCCCTGCCCCTCCCTAACCCTGCCTCTGTGTGCCTCCAGGTTAACCCAGCACTATGTGATGGCCTTTGTCCCTGCTCTCCCGGTGAGTCCCTGTGGGCACCCTGGATGCCTTCCCACTCCTACTGCTCAGCACTGGCTCACCTCATCCACCGATTTCCTTTGCAGGCAGTTTTTCTGTATAACCTGGAGACAAGATACCTGCAGAACCAGGTAGGTCCTGAAGTCCTCACACCCAGGAAGGGTCAGCCCCGGCTCAGTGCTCCCTTCCACCATGAACCCAGGGTTTCCATGCTCACCATTCCCGGCAACAAGGCAGCATTTGTCCCCACCCCTGCCCAGGTGCCCCAAAACAGCTCTAACCCCGTAGATCACCCCACCCCACAGCCAGGTGTATCCATCCACCTCCCTTCATACTTCCCCACATCAGGGATTTACCTCCAACACATTCGTTTTCCAAGCAGGCAACGTCACTGGAAGTTTATTTTCTGCCTGGGAAAGGCGCTGAGCCCAGGGGCTGGTGGGTACCTTCACACCTCCCTCCCGGAGCCTTTGTGAAGACACCGTAGTCCCGTCCCCTCTTCTTTGCAGATGATCATGTGGCCGCTGGTGCTGAGTGGGGTCATCGGCAACATCGTCAATGTGGCTGCAAACTGCATCTTCCTCTACGTGTTCCACTTCGGCATCACGTGAGTTGCACCTGTGTCCCACGGAGGGGACAACGCGGCACCTGGCAACGGCAAGGGAACACCGAGCATCTGCTGCTCAGAGGGGCATGGCAGGACGTCATGTCTCAGCACCCTGAGGCCAGGGAGGCTTAAGCAGGATGGAGACAGACCTTTCTCACTTCCTCTGCAGGGGCTCTGCCTGGTCCAACACAGTTGCTCAGTACTCGCAAGCCATTTTCTTGTTCCTGTACATCATAGGCAGGAAACTCCACGTGAAGACCTGGGGAGGTGAGGGCATCCCCCCTGTTCCCTCTGGTTCACGCTTTACCCAGGTGTCCATAAAACTTCCACCACTTCTATCAAGCATTCCTGATGGAAGACAAACTCTGTTTGTCCCGATGGTGAAATATTAACCCCAGCCCCACACGCCCCGGGTACCACGGAGCTGCTTCGGTGGCAGCACGTCATGCACGAGCGCTGGCAGGGTCCGTGCCGGGCACTAAACATTAATTCTGGAGAAATGAAACTTCCTGCTGAGGCTTTCAAGGGTTCAGCCCCAAAGCCGGATGAGCACAGACGTAAGCACGAGGTTGCCCTTAGACACTCTGCTCTGGGAGGGATGGGCTGAGGGTTGTGCTGCCCTGTGGCCCACAGGACAACATCGGAGAGCACGTAGGTGGAGCTCTGCTGCTAGAGGTCCTGTGGAGCTGAGGAGCATTGCCCTGGTGGCTGTGAACAGGAATGGCACCTCTAGCTGCCTCGGGTGCTCTCCAGGGTGTAACACATGTCCAGTCTGGTCATCCATCAGGTGATGTTTCTCCTCTCTGCAGGCTGGTCCAGCGAGTGCCTGCTAGAGTGGGACAGCTTCACCTCCCTGGCCATCCCCAGCATGCTCATGATGTGCATTGAGTGGTGGACCTATGAAATCGGGAGCTTCTTGATAGGTCAGTGGAGAGAGGAGCTGCCAGGAGATGACCCAGAGCAGCAGCTGCAGCAGCTGCAGGGGCTGAGAGCAGCTCTCCCCTGGGCACCCACAGCCAGCACTGACCCCCTTCCTCTCCCCCAGGCCTGCTGAGCGTTGTCGAACTCTCCGCCCAGTCCATCATCTATGAGGTGTCTGTCGTTGCTTTCATGGTAAGGACTGGGGTTATTATTACAGATCGGGGTTCCATAGAGACCGTCCCGAGATAGGCACCCAGCAAAAATCAGCTCCAGCAAACCTCCATCTTCCCCCTCTGCACTTAAGCCTCTCCCTGCTCCTGCCTATCCCTCCTACAGAGATGCCTCAAATCAAATCCTGAACTCCGTCCCCCTCTCTGCTGGGTTGTTACTCCACTGTCACTGTGACAGCCCAGTTACCCAGACACACACACGAGCCTCAGCCCTGTGGTTGCAGATCCCCCTGGGGCTCGGCACAGCTGCCAGTGTGCAGGTGGGGAATGCTCTGGGTGCTGGAGACTTTGAGACAGCCAAGAGATCCTCCACCACCAGCCTGCTCTGCACAGGTCAGTCCATGACACACTGGGAAGCCTCTGCCTCTGGGCTCCTTCCAGGCAGAGCAGGGGCAGGGAGCATTTGCCACTTCTCCCACTTCTCTCTCCCTTCAGCAGTTCTGCATCATGGCCAGGCTGGGCTCAGCACTTTGCTCTGTTTCCAGGGGCGTTCTGCATAGCCGTGGGGATCATTTTAGCCTCCACGAAGAACGTGCTGGGATACATCTTCACCAAGGACAAGTGAGTGCCCCCGGCTCCTGGCCTCGGTGCACGGAGGTCAGTTCCCAAAAGTGATCATTACCTTGTCTCTGTCCCCAGGGAGATCGTTGACTTGGTGGCATGGGTCATGCCTGTCTACGTTGTCTTCCACTTGTTTGAAGCCACGACTGTAAGTTCCAGGGAATACTGCTGTTTTCCATAGGGCACCTCGGTGCTGAGCAATAGCATCGTGGTCGGTGGGTCGAGGGTCCCTCAGGCTGCAGGTGAGCACTGGTGCCCACACCAGGACCCTGCAGGGATCCCAGGATCATCCCTTAGAAAATACAGAGTGTATAAAGAGATGGTGACCCACAGGACTGGCCAGGGACACAGAAATAAGGGGCAGAGGCGGGGAGCTGGTTCATCTACAGGAAGCAGCACAGCTCTGAATTCAGCCGAGTTGGCAGTCCCTGCCCCAGCCCCTCTCCCTCTCCCTGCAGGGTGCCTGTGGGGGGGTGCTCAGAGGCATCGGGAAGCAGAAGTTTGGAGCCATCCTGAACGCCGTGTGCTACTATGGTGTGGGCCTGCCCCTGGCAGCTGTGCTGCTCTTCGTGGCCAAGATCGGTGTCATAGGTACTGACCCCCGGGCACGCAGCTCTGCACGCCCCCAAATCCCCCACGGGTACATGCAGCTCCCCCCAGCTCCACTGATGGCTCACCATGACCCTGCCTCGGATCTGCCCTCCCTCGGATCTGCCTGGGGACAGGGCACGCTGGGCTGGGCTGGGCTGGCCCCTGCAACTGCTGAGAGCTTTTACTCGTACTGGGAAGAAGTAACTGCTGCCAGGTGTGCCAGGCAGCCCTGCAGCAGGCACCCATGACCACCCCATCCCTGTGTCCCTGCTGACCTTGGTGCCATCCCTGTCCTTGACCTGCTGTCCCGAGATGCTGTCTCCATTGGGTTTACCCCAGCTGACACTGGCGTGCCCTCTGCAGGCCTGTGGCTCAGCATGCTTGCCTGTGTCTTCATCCTCTGCACCTGCTTCATCATCTACATCTCCCGCATGGACTGGAAGAAAGCAGCCGAGAAGGTAACTCAGGCACTGCCAGTGCCGTGCCCTGCCAGCAGGAAGGTCCTCAGTGCCTTGGCTGTGATGGCACTGGGGTGAGACAGCAGCACGGGCTCAATCTCACGGCCTGCGCTGTCCTCCAGTGCCCCGAGCTAAACCCAGTGCTCCCATGACTCACATCCCAGTGTTCAGCTCCCTCCTGCACATGCACTCAGTGGCCTCAAGGTCTCCCTCTGTGCCCGCTGCCACTGCCTGGTGCCATGCTTGGCTGGGGGACATGAAGCACAGAGCACTCAGTCCTTCAGCCCTGAGCATCACCTTGTGCCCCAACAGCTCTGGGTCTCCCTGGACCTGAACCCCATAAGTGGCAGCACACTGCCTTTGCTCAGTGGGGATTCCCCACACCACGTGTCGCTGCCTAAACCCAGCACGTTCCCTCCCCAGGCTCAGCGCCGTGCAGGAGTGACCCAGCCACCACCTGAGGAGCCGAACCTGGGCCCTGAACCCTCCTGCAAGGAGCTTCCCCCTGATATGGGATCAGCTCCCCAGCCCCACACTTACCTCCCTGCCAGAGCGGTGTTGGGGAGTGTTGGTATGACCAGGAGCTGGGCATGGTGGGATGGGGGAGCTGGGCATTGTGTGCACTGAAGGGTTTGGGTCCAGAAAGTGTCCCCAGGGATTCACGTAAGTCAGGAACAAGCCCACAAAAGGGGGTGCAGTGCAGTGCTGGTGATGCCCTCAGTTACTGGGAGAACAGTAATTACAAGTGCGGGCTGGGGAGGGTGCAGGAGGCTGGTGGAGGGCCGACCTCCGAGCACCCTGGGCAGTTCTCACCTTGCAGACACCAGGTCCTACTGAAGCTCTGTTGAGAGCTGGAGATCTCCACACTCTGGGTTGTTTGTAACATGCTTTCAGACCTCTGACAAAACCCCCCCAAGAAACCCCTCAGTCTCCCCAAAGCCCCCAGAGACGCTGTCCCGTTCTCCTTGCAGCAGGAGTGGATGTGCAGAATGACGTCGTGCTCACAGGCATCACCAGGAGGGAGGGCTCGACGTACCAGCTGGAGCTCCAGGAAGCCACTTCTACCATCTCCTCTCGGGCCACCCCTGTGGTCACCAAGGGGCTGATCATCCGGCGTGGGCTGGCAGTGGCTGCAGCCATCGCTGTGCTCGCGCTCGGCATCGCCGTAAAACTGATGACCAGCAAACACTGACTCACAGCAGGGACTTTGGGGACTTGTTTTTGTGGTGAAAGCCCCTCCTGATGGACAGATGTTAAAAGCACAGACCAGCCAGCAAGAAAATTCAGCACTGGCCTGTCCCACAGAAGTCAAAGGGCCACCGACAGCGTTCGGCAGCATCTGCTCAGACATTGCTTGGGAACGGGCCCTGAGGCTGCTCCAACACCCAAAATGCTGCTCTAGGCTACCTGACACACACTGAGCGTGTGGGTGATCCCCTCCAGCCCATGCTCAGAGCCAACCAGAGCTGAGCACAGCCCAGCTCACATGACTGCTCTGTGAGAAATGCCCAATAAAGAATAAATCCAGCTGGAGTCAGGCTGGCTCCTTTGGGTGGAGGCTGAGGGGGGGCTCGGTTGGAGCAGGGAACATTCGATGCTGGGGGCTGCATATGTGGGTCTTGCCCTGCCCCAGGTGGCCTTCACAGTAAAACAAAGGTTTTATTCAGCCAGGGTCAAGATCAGCTCTCAGTTACAAGTTTGGAGGTAAAAGACTACCCAAAACCCAATAAAAACCTGAAAATGAGTTACAGATGAGGTGGCTGGCTGCTCTGCCACTCTGGCCAAGGACATCCCTGACCTGGCACCCTGGTTGCAGCAAAGCCCCTGTCTTTGCCCCAGCAGCCCCAAAAGCAGTGCAGCAGCAGTGCAGTTGTGGTCCCTGACACTCCCTGAGTCCTTGGGACAGTGTGGCTGCAGCTCAGAGAGCCTTTGCTGTCAGTCAGGTGGCCTTTGCACACCTTACATGGCTTTGGGTGATTTCCCTGCAACCCATTCGGTCACGAGTCCCGTAAAGGATGGGATGCTGCAGGTTCTTCCAGGCTCCTTCCCTCTGCTCTGGGGACAAGTAGCCTGGACTGTCCCCTGCAGTGAGACCCACAATTTGCTAGGCTTATTGCTGTAATGAGCCAGCTTCCTATGGGAATCAGGCAGGCATTAAGTAGATAACAGGCTCAGTAACAACTGGCTTTGTTTAGGTACCCTTGTGACAAACACTCCCCCATTCCCAAGAGTTTCTAGATAAGCTGCTGTTTACAAAGCAGGGTGGATGCTGTTTCCTTCCATCTGGCACTCACTGCTCAGGCATGACACATGGCCTAGGTCTTGATAAATTCCTGCTTCAGCAGGAGCTGGAACCTTCAGCTTGGACTGTCTCTGCTCTAGGTATTTTTTGTTGTCTTCTACCTCTTCAGTGTGTGGGCTGCCTTGGAAGAAATGAAATTGCAGCAGAGAAAAATTCAGCACTAGGACCGCAGGGAGTGAGTGGTGGGTTCCGGGGCTGGAAAGCTGCTGACTGCCCATCACCCCTCTTGTCAGGGGGAGAATATCTGGAAAGGCACAAAAACAGGGATGAGTCCCCCAGGGAAGGAACAGAGCTCGAGGAAACGTGGCTGTGGAGGCTGAGGGCAGATGGGGCTCAGGGGCAGAGCTGGGAGCACACGCTCACACGGACAGTAGAGACCCGAGGCTCACCTTTGCCATCACTGCTTTCACAGCCCCCAGCAGGGCCGAGAGGAACTGTCCCACTCGCCAGTCGCTACAATGCTTCAGGAAGACGAACTTGGTCACATCCAGCCTCTCCTGGCTGAGAGGTGGGTACCGCATTTTGTTCAGAACATCCAGCTTCAGGTCCCTGATCAAGCAGGTGCGGCGGTGGGAGAAGGTCTCGAAGCTGCACCTGCCATGGTAGGCTCCCATCCCGCTGTGACCTGAGGGACACAACCCAGGCAGGTCACACCATGCACAGAGACACCTGCGCTTCTTAAATTCTGTTTGACAGCCCCCAGGACACGGGGAAAGCTTGGTCATGCTGCTTCTCACGCCTGGAGCAGCTGCTCTGCTCCCCCAGGGCACAGAAGCAAAGAGCAGCTTTATTAACTACCCAGAAATAGGTGAGGACCTGAACTGCTGCTCAGGCTGGTTGTGTGCACCTACCCTTGAAAGGTTAATGGCACCAGTTCTCAACTCTCCCAGGGCTGCCCTGATTCCCTCACAGAATTTTCTCAGGGGTCGGTGACAGGAGGAACTGAATCTATGATTTCAAGGAGTGGGACATGAGGAGGACATTCAGCACCCTGAGACCAGCAACAACCAGGACCTCAGCCCTCTGCCTACAGCCAGGCTGTCCCTGCTACATGAGCCTGCCAGTGACTGTGGAAACTCAGCCAGCCACTCTGCCCCAGGCAATTTATCCTACACCCCAGCACAGGAGAACCAGAGCTCACATATGGGCCAGAGGCTTTTCCTCTCTCACTGGGAGGCCTAAAAACCAAAACACTAATGAGCCTTTTTACAAAGAGAAAATAACAGAAAAAAACTCCACAGAAAATAACATCAATGGGGAAAATGCAGCTGAAAGTTCCTGAATTCCCAAAGGGGCACAACAGCACATGGGTCAGAGGATGTTGCTGGGAGACTGAATCCAGGGGCAGGGGGAGGAGCAGGGACTCACCCACACCACCGAAGGGCAGATCCGGAACCATCATGTGCATGAGGACGTCATTGGCTGTCATGCCACCACTGGAGGTCTCTGATATCACCCGTCTGATCAGCTACCCAGAATGGGAGATGGCACAGAACAAGGGAAAATCAAGATGGGACACAATGCCATGTTCCCAGAGGGTTCAAGCTGGTGCTTCCACCCCATTGCTTTGTGCAGGGCACAGTCTGTGCCTTGTTCCATGGGAGAGGCCAGTTTACATCACCTAAGCACAAGATCTGCCCGGCTGGAACAGCCATGACCTCAAAAGGCTCCATCTCAGTGGGATAGGTCAGAGGCAGAGGTGCATCCACCCAGAGCCTGGGGTGCTTCTCAGCCCTCCCACACAAACCACCTGGGGCTGTTGTGCCAGGACAAAGCCCTGCCCTGAATTCCTGAACTGGCACAACAGAGGCCAGAGCAAGGGCAGGAGACATGCCAGGAGCCAGCACCCACCTGTGTGGGCAGCCAGCTGAAAGGAGGGGGAGACGTGCAAACCCAGAGCCCTTCAGCAGCTCTGGGAAAACTCATGGCCCCTGTGAGCCAAACACTGCAACTCACATGGAAAAGGAACTGACACAGACCCTGCAGAAAGGTCTGTCTGGCACCAGCCAAGTTCAGGATCCAACTGCACAGAGGCACTGCTGCCGAGACCCACCTTCTTGTTGTTGGAGAAGACATACAAGGCAAGGGGCTTCTCTCGACGGTTGATGAACTCAATGGCTTCCTCTACGCTCTTCACGGTCACAATGGGCAGGACAGGCCCAAAGATTTCCTCCTCCATCACCTTGGAATCCGGGGAAACGTCTGTCAGGATGGTCGGTGCTGCAGCAAACAGGAGAACAGGAGAACAGTGTGAGCAGGACAGAAGACCTGGTCCATCACAGGACCTCACTGCACTGCCTGTGTGCAACGTAACCCAAGCAAGGCACTCACACAGACCCCAAAGGGCACCCACTACCACCTCCCCTCCCCAGCAGCAGCCACAAGCACCTATGAAGCAGGAGGCCTCATCACTCTCTCCCCCGTGAGCGATCTTCTGCCCTTCCAGCAAGCCCACAACTCTCTTGAAGTGACGCTTGTTGACGATCCTTTCATAATCCGGAGACGACTTCACGTCCTCCCCATAGAATTCCTGACAAAGGGCACAGCAGAAACAAAGTGCTCAACACACCTGCCAACAGCCACAGCTCCAGGAACTCAGACCTGCGCTGCAATGGGGACAACTCCCACAGCACAAGGGACTCCCTCCTTACCAGCAGAGTTGCCTTGATGTTCTCCACCACCTGGCTCTGGATGGATGGGTCACAGAGGATGTAGTCTGGGGCGATGCAGATTTGCCCACAGTTCGTGTACTTCCCCCATGTTATTCGCCTGCAGGGGAAAGGGAGGTGGTTTCTCCACTGTCAGCCCCTTCCACATCCCACAGCCCAGCTGACAGCACCTGAGCTGGGGACACTGGACCACAGATGGCCCCCTGCCCCACTGCTGAGGGGGTGCAATGGCCTGACCTGCAGGTGACGGCCAGGTCACAGTCCTTGTCGATGTAGCAGGGGTTCTTCCCACCCAGCTCCAGGGTGACGGGTGTCAGGTGCTTGGCAGCTGCTGCCATCACAATTTTGCCGACTCCAGAGTTGCCGGTGTAGAGGATGTGATCAAACCTCTGGGTGAGCAGCTCTGTTGTCTCAGGAGCTCCTCCAGTGACCACAGGGTACAGCTCCTGCAAGGCAATGGTGTCAGTGTCACCCCAACCCTGTGCATCCCTATGGCACAGAGAAACCTGGGGACCAACATGGGGTCACACTCACCCGGTCCAGGTACTGGGGGAGGAGATCAGCCACCAGCTGAGCCGTGTTCTCACTCACCTCCGACGGCTTCACCACCACAGCATTGCCTACAGGACAGACACAGCACGGCCTCTGAGCCCTCACCCTCCTCTCCCCCACCACCCACCCACAGCCCCACAAAGGACGGGCCCCACCTGCTGCAATGGCCCCAATCAGAGGATGCATGACCAGGACAAAGGGGTAGTTCCAGGCCCCGATGATCAGCACCACTCCCAGCGGCTCAAAGTTGATGTAGGCCTCGTCCCGCATCGTCATCAGGTTCTTCTTCACAGGCTGAGGGGCTGCCCAGGACGGCAGCTTCTCCATGGTCAGGGCCAGCTCCGCCAGCACGCCCAGGATCTCATGGCTGTACGCGTTGGGCCCACCCTGCAGTGACAGGGAACTTGGGGAGGGGATGGCAAAGGCACCCACCTCCCGCACCCACAGTGGGGACAAAAGGCAAATTCTGCTGGTTGAAAGTCTCTGACACTGGCAGTGCTGCCCCAAAGGATCCCTGGAGAACACATTCAGTCTGGGGGGTGTGAGACAGAAGCCAAAACTTGACAGCCAGGGGCTGCCTTTGCAGTACTGCCTTAGACTACCTCCTTCATAGAAATGGTGGCAGTAGACCTTGGCAGGCCACAGTGGGAGCCAGGGCCATGGGGGACAAGAGCAAAAGCCACCTGGCACAGCAAAGGCAACCCCTGGCCTTCCCACTTTGTCTTCCGGGCTGACTGCTGTCCATGCAGGGCTGATGGGAGAAACTCCCTGACCCAGACCTTGTGCAGATCCGCATGGAGGGCTGCCAGGATCTCCTTCTCCTTCTCCTTCACCATCCGCTCCAGGGCCTTCAGCTGCTGTATCCTGAACTCCAGCGAGCGGCTCCGGCCCGAGTTGAAGGCGGCTCTCGCCTGCCTCACGACCTTCTCAATCCTCTCCATGGCTGCTCAGGGCTGCGGGGAGACACAGCAACACCCAGCTCACCACAGGGCCATCGAGGGTGCTCAGGCCTGGGAACATTTAATGTGGGGTCACCACCATGAGATGTCCCACCCAGAGCAAGGCTGTGAGATGTTCTCCTCCTTGGAGGGGAGCTCCTGCCCCCAAGGCGACTGCTCAGGGCCCACACTCTCCAAGCCCTGTTCTACTTGGCAGGGTCCAACACACAGCACCTCTCACAGCAATCTGGGGATGGCTGATGGATCCTGCTCTGTGGCTGCTTTCTCCCAGATTGAGGATACCCTCAAACCCACCAGCCACTCCACCCTCCACTGACAGGGTGCTCCCCAAGGAACCAAAACACTGGGATGACCACGGCCTGGGTGGGCAGCCGGCTGGAAGCAGAGCTTTGTGCCCAGAGCCCGTCTGCACACGACTTCCCCATAACTCCAAGGCCCCCCCATGTCTTTGCAAAACATGACAAAACAAAAGGTTTCACCCTGCTTCCCAGGAGCAGCACTTTTTAGTCAGGATCTGCCTGCATCCCTGCCCAACCAAATAAGACATTAAGGTTCCCCGACAATTAAAATCTGCCCTTCCCAGCCTGCTGCCACAGCCACCTCACACAGCCCAAGTCCTGTCCGAGAAAGCAAATGACTCGTTAAAAAATGAAGGAAAAGAGAAAGTTACCTCCAGAGAAGCTTCTCTCTCCACCAGTGTCCCGCAGTGAGTGCAAGCTGGCACAAGCCCTGCCCCTGCCATGGCTCGGAGCGATCCCTCCTCCCACGAGTGGGCAGCTGGCCCGGGCCCAGGGCTCTTGCTAGATACAAGATGCCCTTTACCCAGCTCTATCCTCAGCTGTGAACACACAAGCCCTGGATCTTCCCGTCCAGCCGGGGCAGTGACTCAGGGATTGCGAGAGACAGCGTGGCTTTGCCCACATTGGGCACATGAGGCCGGGGAAGCGCCTTCCACATGCACAGCTGCTGTTGGGAGCCAACACATGCAAGACATGGGATCTGAACAAACCCCAACCAGCAGGCCGTGCCTGCAGATGGGAAGCAATCCAGGGATGGATTTGTGCAGAAGCAGCCCAGCTCCTCCACAGCCCCCCCAGCCCCAGCTCACCCCACACCTTCCCTGGCTCCAGGCACCTCTTCAGTGCCTGCCAGAGCTCTGGGGGACCCTTCCCCATGAGCAGAGAGATCACATGTCCCCCTGAACCAGGGCAGAGACATCTCACAACACATGTGTGACATTTGGCCAAGCCATGGCCACAGCTGGGAGTGGCAGAGGATGAGCAGGATTCCTCAGGAGACTCCAGGGACTTACCACACTCGGTTTATTACTTAAATTCTCGGTGTTTATTTAGTACTTGCAAAATATATCATCAAAAAGGCTTAGCACATGGGTTTTCACCAGCCACGAAGAAATCCTACTTATTGCACAGTAAATATAACTTTCTACTCTATATTAATTGCATTTAGTAATAATTATTTAATTTGCCTTATTTTGACATTAATATTTCTAAGGCTCTTTTACATTCAGTTCTTTCAGCATCCTCCTCCCAAGCTCGAACAAGTCCCACATTATGCCCCATTGCAAGATTACAGCAGCCCCAGAAGCTCAAACATGAAGGAGCACACACTCTTTCAATAATTGTTTTCCCTTGGAGCAATCTGACCAGGAACGGCTTTGTACTGGCTTTGGCTGGGGTGGAGTTAACTTTCATCACAGTCACTAAGTTTCTTCATAGTAGGATGGTGCTGTTTTGGATTTGTGACATTGGCAATGATGGCATTTGTCTTCCCAAGTCACCATCCTGCTTTTCCCAGGATGGCTGAACACCTGCCTGACAAGGGGAATTAATGAACAGATTCCTCAATTTGTTTTAATTTGCCTGCATTCCCAGCTTTCACTTCACCTACTAAACTATCTTTCTCTCAAGCTACAAGTTTTCTTACTTTCACTCCTCTGATTCTCTTTCTCATCCCACTGGGAATAAGGGAGCAGCTGCACAGAGCTGAGCTAACCCACAAGGTATTTTGTCATTCCCACTTCTCTAAACAGGCCTGAAAGTTCTTTTGCACGAGTGTAAGATGCTCATCAGCACAATACAGGCAGTGCAGGTACCACCTTTGTAATTTTCTAACAGTTAAATAATTGTTACAGCCATATGGTGAAACCCAGAGCCCCAAAAGGGCACCAGCCTGCATTCCCTGACCAGCTGTGGATGATTCCAATTTGCAAAGGTCCATGAATATTTCACTTCAAATGTCATGGGGAACCTCACTGGGTTCATTCACAACCATCACTCTTGGTCAAATGCATCAGCCAGCATGGCCTGTCTCAGACTTGTCACCAAGAGGGAGGGTGTTCAGAGCACAACAGGAGACAGCCCATCCCAAAAACTGTCAACCCAAGGATTGCTGAAGCTGAAGCTCCTGTTGGTCACTGAAGGAAGGTAAGTGGTTTGGTATGCCCCTCAAACAGCACTCTGCATGGCATGGGGTGGAGATAGGGACTGGAATTTCTTGCTCTACAGTCCTCCTTCGGAGAGCTTGTCCCCTCTGGTCCCTCTGTTCCAGCATGGCTTTTTAGCAAACAGGAGTCTGAGCCTTCTTGTTGTTAGTGCCTCTCTAAGGCTACTCTGTGTGCTCGACAGCTCACTGAAATCACCCAGAACAAAAGAAAATAATGACTTCCCAGCTTAAGGAAACAGACACAAAGCAAGCACCCAGAGTATGGCTGGCACACGGGGCCTTCTCCTCTTCATCAGTAAACCACCTGTGAGAGCAAAACAACACCAAGGTCCTGTGAAGGATTTGTGAGACAAAACCAATTCCCTTTCTAGAACAGCCTGAAGCAAAGCCTCTTCACTCGGTGACTCCCCCAGGGCGCAGCTCGCCTGCCTCCTGCCCCTCAGCATGCACTGCACGGTTATCTTGGGTGCCGGACGAGCTCCATGCACTGCCAGAGAAAGCGTCCTGCTCTGGCTCTTGGGGAGCTTTCTCCAAGCCCCACATTCACCACTCTACAAAGCTCTCCCCGATCTCAAACTAGGTCTACACACAGGAGAAGAAAAAGGCTCCTACCTCACTGTGACAGCCACAGCAGTGCTCTGAAACCTGCTCCTCCTTACCACCCGCTGGGCCAGCCCAGCCTCTGCACAGCCAGCACAACCAAGAGGGCTTTTCTCTTCAGCACAGACTGGTGGTTCTGAGAAACCCAAATGATTTCAAGAATGCCGTGAGTTTCCCCCCTCATTCACCTAGACAGGGCCTGCCCCCCTGGCTGGTGCCTCAAAGCCTGAGCCAATTCTTTGGCTTTTGCACCTCCTCCTGGAATATGTGGGCAGGTTATTTTCCTGGCTTGTTGGGCTTCTGCACCTCTCCTCGCAGCAGTAACAACACAGACTGAAGGGCAGAGTCCTGATCCACCCTGCCACCTCCTGTCCCCTTGGGCTGCTCCCCTAAGCTCACTAAACCCCACGGATGCACAGCTGAGCCTTGTGAGGAGCAGCCAGCGAAGGCACTGCAGTACCTGGTTTGTCAGACACAGAGAACCAACAGTGATCACAGTTGGGAGATTTAGATCTTGCTCCTCCACCTCAGGAGGCATCTCGAGGCCTCCAGCCAGCACCAGCAGGCCTCTGCCTCCTGCAGAGAGGGGAGGACATCCCACCCTTCCGCACTACCCAGCTGGAAACAAGGGAGGAAATGGGAATAATTGAACTGAGGTCAGACAGGGGCTGAAATTGGACAAGGATGAAGAGCTTGTAGACCTAGGCTTAGGGACACAGCTTCCTCTCCCAGGGTGCCATGGCACAAACTGCAGCTGTCAGGGCTGTAGAGCAGCTCAAACACTGCTGAAGGAAACTCTGGAGTTCAAACCACTCCTAACCTGTCCAGAACTACCAACCTCTGCCTCTGGAGGGAGCATCCCACGGGTGTCACCTACCAGAGCAGTGCCACAAGTAGTACAGCAGCCCGGGAGATCTCTCTGGGGACATTCCTATTCTACAGACCACTGGTAAGAGTGAGAAGCAGATCTTGGTAATTTGAGGTGGGACAGAAAAAAAAAGTCCCAAGAGAGAAAAGGAGGCCAGGCTCTAAGGAAGGGCTGCAGTTTGCAAAGATTGAACTTGCAGAAGATGAGGTGAATTGCACATGCACCCACTTAGGCCCAAAACTCACCTTCATCATCACCGCTGCCACCACCCCCAGCAGGGCCAGGACGGCCAGTCCAATTCGGCCCCTGTTAAACCGCTTCAGGAGGATGAACTTGGTCCAATCCACCTTCTTCTGGCTCACAGGTGGGTACCGCATTTTGTTGGTGCCCTCCATCTTCAGGTCCTTGATCAAGCAGGCGCGGCGGTGGGAGAAGGTCTCGAAGCTGTGCTTGCCGTGGTAGGCGCCCATCCCGCTGTGACCTGAGGGACACGAGCCAGGCAGGTCACCCCGCAGGCACAGCCTGGTCAAACCTTTGGCCACTTGAGGACAACTGACCCTTCCTCCCTGCAGCACTTCTCAGTCTCTGAGATGTCCATCTGTGCTCCACCCTGCTCCTTCCCCACCTCGTTTTCACTACGGACTCCCCAGTATTTTGTTGTGGTCCCTGTGCCTCTGAGCTGTCTCCAGCTCTTCCCTGGATTTAGCTCCCTCTCAAAGCACCATGCCAGGGCTCTGGGATCTGACTGGTGCTGTGTGAGATGGTTTCCCGAGGAGCTTTGCAGGGTACACCTCTGTGTTCCCATTCCAGGTCAGCGTGTGCTGTTCACACTGGTTCGCTGCCTGTAACCCCCAAAACCTTCTTTTGCAAAGCTTCCATGGACTGATCCATAACCTGTTCCAATTCTCCCCAAGCTAAAGTCCTACCCCTTCCACCTGCTAATCACTGCTAATCCCTCCGATTGCAGCTAATGTTTTTAATGTACCTTTCACATCAGTCTGCACTAAATGCTTTAAAATCTTTCCAAAAATACCCTAAAGGTTTTTCCCCTTTCTGGCCCCTGCCCTAATGCACTCCCAGAATTTGTTATTATTATCAAGATCTGATGCACAGAGACCCTTGGGCTGCAACAGGCACAGGGGTACCATGGGTTGCTCCCTGGGTCACACAGTGTGGCAAGTCCCAATGCTTAAGAAGCTGCAGTAACTTACCAACACCACCAAAGGGTAAGGTTGAGAGGAAGAAATGCATAATGACATCATTTCCAGTCACACCCCCACTGGAGGTTTCTGAGATGACTCTTTTGATTAACTAGCAAAAGAAAACAAACAAATCATTACAAAGACCCAGAAGAGATCAGGCCACATAACTGAGGATACTGGGAAGGGAGTCACAAGACAACAGGCCATCATGTTCATTTTCTCTGGCACAGCCCAGACCCACCTTCTTGTTGTTGGAGAAGACATACAAGGCAAGGGGCTTCTCCCGATGGTTGATGAACTCAATGGCTTCCTCTACGCTCTTCACGGTCACAATGGGCAGGACAGGCCCAAAGATTTCCTCCTCCATCACCTTGGAATCTGGGGAAACGTCCGTCAGGATGGTCGGTGCT